>NW_027141492.1:0-76073 GCF_036365525.1 Heterodontus francisci | reverse complement strand
AGAGGGAGTGAAAGGGGATCATCGAGAGAGGGAAAGGAACACAGAGAGAGAAAGGAACAGAAGGAGAGAGAGGAACAGGGAGAGAGAGAGGGGGGAACACAGGGAGAGGGGAACAGAGAGAGAGAGTGAAAGGGTAACAGAGAGAGAGTGAAAGGGTAACAGAGAGCCAGAGAAAGGGAAACAGAGTGAGAGAAAGGGGAACAGAGATACAGAGAGAAAGGGGAACAGACAGAGAGAGAGAGAGAGAAAGGGGAACAGAGAGAGAGAGAGAGAAAGGGGAACAGACAGAGAGAGAGTGAGAGAAAGGGGAACAGAGAGAGAGTGAGAGAAAGGGGAACAGAGAGAGAGTGAGAGAAAGGGGAACAGAGAGAGAGAGAGAAAAAGGGGAACAGAGAGAGAGAGTGAGAAAGGGGAACCGAGAGAGAGAAAGGAACAGAGTTGAGAAAGAGAAAGGAACAGAGAGGGGAGTAAAAGGGGATCATCGACAGAGGGAAACGAACAGAGTGAGAGAAAGGGAAACAGAGTGAGAGAAAGGGAGAAAGGGGAACAGAGATACAGAGAGAAAGGGGAACAGAGAGAGAGAGAGAGAGAAAGGGGAACAGAGAGAGAGAGGAACAGAGAGAGAAAGAGAAAAAGGGGAACAGAGTTTGAGAAAGAGAAAGGAACAGAGAGGGAGTGAAAGGGGATCATCGAGAGAGAGAAAGGAACAGAAGGGGAGAGAGGAACAGGGAGAGAGAGAGAGAGAGGGAACTCAGAGAGGGGAACAGAGAGAGAGAGAGGGAGAATGGAACAGAGAGAGAGAGAGAAAGGGGAACAAAGGGAGCGAGTGAGAGAAAGGGGAACAGATACAGAGAAAGAGTGCGGGTGCGAAACGGGAACAGAGAGAGATAGTGCGAAAGGGAAACAGAGAGAGAGAGACAGAGAGGGAAACAGAGAGAGAGAGACAGAGAGGGGAACAGGGAGAGAGACAGAGAGGGGAACAGGGAGAGAGACAGAGAGGGGAACAGGGAGAGAGACAGAGAGGGGAACAGGGAGAGAGACAGAGAGGGGAACAGGGAGAGAGACAGAGAGGGGAACAGGGAGAGAGACAGAGAGGGGAACAGGGAGAGAGACAGAGAGGGGAACAGGAGAGAGACAGAGAGGGGAACAGGGAGAGAGACAGAGAGGGGAACAGGGAGAGAGACAGAGAGGGGAACAGGGAGAGAGACAGAGAGGGGAACAGGGAGAGAGACAGAGAGGGGAACAGGGAGCGAGAGAGTGAAAGGGTAACAGAGAGAGTGAAAGGGTAACAGAGAGAGTGAAAGGGTAACAGAGAGAGTGAAAGGGTAACAGAGAGAGTGAAAGGGTAACAGAGTGAGAGAAAGGGGAACAGAGATACAGAGAGAAATGGGAACAGAGAGAGAGAGAGACAAAAAGGGGAACAGACAGAGAGAGAGAGAAAGGGGAACAGACAGAGAGAGAGAGAGAAAGGGGAACAGACAGAGAGAGAGAGAGAAAGGGGAACAGAGAGATAGAGAGAGAAAGAGAAAAAGGGGAACAGAGTTGAGAAAGAGAAAGGAACAGAGAGGGAGTGAAAGGGGATCATCGAGAGAGGGAAAGGAACACAGAGAGAGAAAGGAACAGAAGGAGAGAGGGGAACAGGGAGAGAGAGAGGGGGGAACACAGGGAGAGGGGAACAGAGAGAGAGAGAGGGGGGGGGAACAGAGAGAGAGTGAATGGAACAGAGAGAGAGTGAATGGAACAGAGAGAGAGTGAATGGAACAGAGAGAGAGTGAATGGAACAGAGAGAGAGTGAATGGAACAGAGAGAGAGTGAATGGAACAGAGAGAGAGTGAATGGAACAGAGAGAGAGTGAATGGAACAGAGAGAGAGTGAATGGAACAGAGAGAGAGTGAATGGAACAGAGAGAGAGTGAATGGAACAGAGAGAGAGTGAATGGAACAGAGAGAGAGTGAATGGAACAGAGAGAGAGTGAATGGAACAGAGAGAGAGTGAATGGAACAGAGAGAGAGTGAATGGAACAGAGAGAGAGTGAATGGAACAGAGAGAGAGTGAATGGAACAGAGAGAGAGTGAATGGAACAGAGAGAGAGTGAATGGAACAGAGAGAGAGTGAATGGAACAGAGAGAGAGTGAATGGAACAGAGAGAGAGTGAATGGAACAGAGAGAGAGTGAATGGAACAGAGAGAGAGTGAATGGAACAGAGAGAGAGTGAATGGAACAGAGAGAGAGTGAATGGAACAGAGAGAGAGTGAATGGAACAGAGAGAGAGTGAATGGAACAGAGAGAGAGTGAATGGAACAGAGAGAGAGTGAATGGAACAGAGAGAGAGTGAATGGAACAGAGAGAGAGTGAATGGAACAGAGAGTGAGTGAATGGAACAGAGAGAGAGTGAATGGAACAGAGAGAGAGTGAATGGAACAGAGAGAGAGTGAATGGAACAGAGAGAGAGTGAATGGAACAGAGAGAGAGTGAATGGAACAGAGAGAGAGTGAATGGCACAGAGAGAGTGAATGGCACAGAGAGAGTGAATGGCACAGAGAGAGTGAATGGCACAGAGAGAGTGAATGGCACAGAGAGAGTGAATGGCACAGAGAGAGTGAATGCACAGAGAGAGTGAATGGCACAGAGAGAGTGAATGGGTAACAGAGATACAGAGAGAGAGAAAGGGGAACAGAGAGAGAGAGCGTGCGAAAGGGGAACAGAGAGAGAGAGCGTGCGAAAGGGGAACAGAGAGAGAGAGAGTGAGAAAGGGGAACTGAGAGAGAGAAAGGAACAGAGAGGGAGTAAAAGGGGATCATCGACAGAGGGAAAGGAACACAGAGAGAGAGGGGAACAGAGATTGAAAGGGAGAAAGGGAAACAGAGATACAGAGAGAGAGAGAAAGGGAAACAGAGTGAGAGAAAGGGGAACAGAGAGAGAGAGAGAAAAGGGAACAGAGAGAGAGAGAGAAAGGGGAATGAACAGAGATAGAGAGAGAGAGAGAAAAAGGGGAACAGAGTTGAGAAAGAGAAAGGAACAGAGAGGGAGTGAAAGGGGATCATCGAGAGAGGGAAAGGAACACAGAGAGAGAAAGAACAGAAGGAGAGAGGGGAACAGGGAGAGAGGGAGAGGGGAAGAGAGAGGGAGAGAGGGAGAATGGTACAGAGAGAGAAAGGGGAACAAAGGGAGCGAGTGAGAGAAAGGGGAACAGATACAGAGAACGAGTGCGAAAGGGGAAGAGAGAGAGAGAGTGCGAAAGGGAAACAGAGTGAGAGAGTGAGAGAAAGGGGAACAGGGAGAGAGAGAGAGAGAGGGGAACAGGGAGAGAGAGAGGGGAACAGGGAGAGAGAGAGAGAGGGGAACAGGGAGAGAGAGAGAGAGGGGAACAGGGAGAGAGAGAGAGAGGGGAACAGGGAGAGAGAGAGAGGGGAACAGGGAGAGAGAGAGAGAGGGGAACAGGGAGAGAGAGAGAGAGGGGAACAGGGAGAGAGAGAGAGAGGGGAACAGGGAGAGAGAGAGAGAGGGGAACAGGGAGAGAGAGAGAGAGGGGAACAGGGAGAGAGAGAGAGAGGGGAACAGGGAGAGAGAGAGAGAGGGAACAGGGAGAGAGAGAGAGAGGGGAACAGGGAGAGAGAGAGAGGAGAGAGGGGGGGAAAGGGAGAGGGAGAGGTGGAGAGGGGAGGGGAGAGGGAGAGAGAGAGGGGAGGGGGAACAGGGAGAGGAGAGAGAGAGGGGAACAGGGAGAGGAGAGAGAGAGGGAACAGGGAGAGAGAGAGAGAGGGGAACAGGGGAGAGAGAGAGAGAGGGGAACAGGGAGAGAGAGATAGAGGGAACAGGGAGAGAGAGAGAGGGGGAACAGGAGAGAGAGAGGAGGGGAACAGGGAGAGAGAGAGGGAGGGGAACAGGGAGAGAGAGAGGGAGGGAACAGGGAGAGAGAGAGGAGAGAAAGGGGAACGGAGAGAGAGGGGGAGAGAAAGGGGAACGGAGAGAGAGGGGAGAGAAAGGGGAACGGAGAGAGAGGGGGAGAGAAAGGGGAACGGAGAGAGAGGGGGAGAGAAAGGGGACGGAGAGAGAGGGGGAGAGAAAGGGG
This sequence comes from Heterodontus francisci, assembly GCF_036365525.1. Taxonomy (NCBI): domain Eukaryota; kingdom Metazoa; phylum Chordata; class Chondrichthyes; order Heterodontiformes; family Heterodontidae; genus Heterodontus; species Heterodontus francisci. The sequence continues at coordinate 72,001 of NW_027141492.1, read as the reverse complement.
AACAGAGAGATAGAGAGAGAGAGAAAGGGGAACAGGAAGGAGGAGAGAGAGAAAGGGGACAGAGAGAGAGAGAGAGAAAGGGGAACGGAGAGAGAGAGAAAGGGGACGAGAGAGAGGAGAAAGGACGAGAGAGAGGGAGAGAAAGGGACGAAGAGAGGAGAGAAGGGAACAGAGAGAGAGGAGAGAAAGGGAGCAGAGAGAGAGAGAAGGGCGAACAGAGGAGACGAGAGAGAGAGAGAAGAGAAAGGGAACAGAGAGACAGAGAGGTAGAGAGAGAGAGAGAGAAAGGGGAACCGAGAGAGAGAGAAAGGAACAGAGAGGGAGTGAAAAGGGATCATCCAGAGAGAGAGAAAGAGAGAGAGAGAGCAGATACAGAGAGGAGAGAGAGAGAGAGAAAGGAAAGACAGAGAGAGAGCGAGAAAAGGGGAACAGAGAGAGAGAGAGAAGAGAAGGGGTAACAGAGAGAGTGAAAGGGTAACAGAGAGAGGGAAAGGGTAACAGAGAGAGAGTGAAAGGGTAACAAGAGAGAGAGAAAGGGGAACCAGAGCTACAGCGCCACTACCCGAGGAGAGAGAGAGAAAGGGAACAGAGAGAGAGAGAGAGAGAAAAAGGGGAACAGAAAGAGAGTGAGAGAAAGGGGAAGTGACGAGAGCGTGCGAAAGTGGAACAGAGAGAGAGAAGGACAGAGTGAGAAGAGAAAGGAACGCCTGCTTCCCCCCCCCCTCCTCTCCCTCCCCCTGATCTTCGAACCAGGGGCCCTCACCTCGATCGCTCGGAAACAGAGAGTGAGAGAGAGAAAGGGAGATACAGAGAGAGAGAGAAAGGGGAACAGAGAGAGAGAGAAAGGGAACAGAGAGAGAGAGAGAAGGGAACAGAGAGAGGAGAGAGAAAGGGGAATCATAGAGAGAGAGAAAGGAACAGATGAGAGAGAAAGGAAAGGAGGGGATAACGAGAGAGAGAAAGGAACAGAGGAGAGGGGGAACAAGGAGAGAAAAAGGGGAACAGAGAGAGAGAGTGAGAAAGTGGAACCGAGAGAGAGAAAGGAACAGAGTTGAGAAAGAGAAAGGAACAGAGAGGGAGTAAAAGGGGATCATCGACAGAGAGAGAGGGGAACAGAGCGAGAGAAAGAAAGGGGAACAGAGAGAGTGAAAGGGAGAAAGGGGAACAGAGATACAGAGAGAAGGGGAACAGAGAGAGAGAGAAAGGGAAACAGAGTGAGAGAAAGGGGAACAGAGAGAGAGAGAGAGAGAGAGAGAGAGAGAAAGGGGAACGAACAGAGATAGAGAGAGAGAGAAAAAGGGGAACAGAGTTGAGAAAGAGAAAGGAACAGAGAGGGAGTGAAAGGGGATCATCGAGAGAGGGAAAGGAACACAGAGAGAGAAAGAACAGAAGGAGAGAGGGGAACAGGGAGAGAGGGAGAGGGGAAGAGAGAGAGGGAGAGAGGGAGAATGGAACAGAGAGAGAAAGGGGAACAAAGGGAGCGAGTGAGAGAAAGGGGAACAGATACAGAGAGAGAGTGCGAAAGGGGAAGAGAGAGAGAGAGTGCGAAAGGAAACAGAGTGAGAGAGTGAGAGAAATGGGAACAGGGAGAGAGAGAGAGAAATGGAACAGGGAGAGAGAGAGAGAGAGGGGAACAGGGGGAGAGAGAGAGAAGGGAACAGGAGAGAGAGAGAAGGGAACAGGGAGAGAGAGAGAGAGGGGAACAGGGAGAGAGAGAGAGAGGGGAACAGGGAGAGAGAGAGAGAGGGGAACAGGGAGAGAGAGAGAGAGAGGGGAACAGGGAGAGAGAGAGAGAGAGGGGAACAGGGAGGAGAGAGAGAGAGGGGAACAGGGAGAGAGAGAGAGAGGGGAACAGGGAGAGAGAGAGAGAGTGGGAACAGGGAGAGAGAGAGAGAGGGGAACAGGGAGAGAGAGAGAGAGGGGAACAGGAGAGAGAGAGAGAGGGGAACAGGGAGAGAGAGAGAGAGGGGAACAGGGAGAGAGAGAGAGAGGGGAACAGGGAGAGAGAGAGAGAGGGGAACAGGGAGAGAGAGAGAGAGGGAACAGGGAGAGAGAGAGAGAGGGGAACAGGGAGGAGAGAGAGAGAGGGAACAGGGAGAGAGAGAGAGAGGGGAACAGGGAGAGAGAGAGAGAGGGGAACAGGGAGAGAGAGAGAGAGGGGAACAGGGAGAGAGAGAGAGAGGGGAACAGGAGAGAGAGAGAGAGGGGAACAGGGAGAGAGAGAGAGAGGGGAACAGGGAGAGAAGAGAGAGAGGGGAACAGGGAGAGAGAGAGAGAGAGGGGAACAGGGAGAGAGAGAGAGAGGGGAACAGGGAGAGAGAGAGAGAGGGGAACAGGGAGAGAGAGAGAGAGGGGAACAGGGAGAGAGAGAGAGAGGGGAACAGGGAGAGAGAGAGAGAGGGGAACAGGGAGAGAGAGAGAGAGGGGAACAGGGAGAGAGAGAGAGAGGGGAACAGGGAGAGAGAGAGAGAGGGGAACAGGGAGAGAGAGAGAGAGGGGAACAGGGAGAGAGAGAGAGAGGGGAACAGGGAGAGAGAGAGAGAGGGGAACAGGGAGAGAGAGAGAGAGGGGAACAGGGAGAGAGAGAGAGAGGGGAACAGGGAGAGAGAGAGAGAGGGAACAGGGAGAGAGAGAGAGAGGGGAACAGGGAGAGAGAGAGAGAGGGGAACAGGAGAGAGAGAGAGAGGGGAACAGGGAGAGAGAGAGAGAGGGGAACAGGAGAGAGAGAGAGAGGGGAACAGGGAGAGAGAGAGAGGGGGGAACAGGGAGAGAGAGAGAGGGGGGAACAGGGAGAGAGAGAGAGGGGGGGAACAGGGAGAGAGAGAGAGGGGGGAACAGGGAGAGAGAGCGAGAGGGGAACAGGGAGAGAGAGAGAGAGGGGAACAGGGAGAGAGAGAGAGAGGGGAACAGGGAGAGAGAGAGAGAGGGGAACAGGGAGAGAGAGAGAGAGGGGAACAGGGAGAGAGAGAGAGAGGGGAACAGGGAGAGAGAGAGAGAGGGGAACAGGGAGAGAGAGAGAGAGGGGAACAGGGAGAGAGAGAGAGAGGGGAACAGGGAGAGAGAGAGAGAGGGGAACAGGGAGAGAGAGAGAGAGGGGAACAGGGAGAGAGAGAGAGAGGGGGAACAGGGAGAGAGAGAGAGAGGGGAACAGGGAGAGAGAGAGAGAGGGGAACAGGGAGAGAGAGAGAGAGGGGAACAGGGAGAGAGAGAGAGAGGGGAACAGGGAGAGAGAGAGAGAGGGGAACAGGGAGAGAGAGAGAGAGGGGAACAGGGAGAGAGAGAGAGAGGGGAACAGGGAGAGAGAGAGAGAGGGGAACAGGGAGAGAGAGAGAGAGGGGAACAGGGAGAGAGAGAGAGAGGGGAACAGGAGAGAGAGAGAGAGGGGAACAGGGAGAGAGAGAGAGAGGGGAACAGGGAGAGAGAGAGAGAGGGGAACAGGGAGAGAGAGAGAGAGGGGAACAGGAGAGAGAGAGAGAGGGGAACAGGGAGAGAGAGAGAGAGGGGAACAGGGAGAGAGAGAGAGAGGGGAACAGGGAGAGAGAGAGAGAGGGGAACAGGGAGAGAGAGAGAGAGGGGAACAGGGAGAGAGAGAGAGAGGGGGAACAGGGAGAGAGAGAGAGAGGGGAACAGGGAGAGAGAGAGAGAGGGGAACAGGGAGAGAGAGAGAGAGGGGAACAGGGAGAGAGAGAGAGAGGGGAACAGGGAGAGAGAGAGAGAGGGGAACAGGAGAGAGAGAGAGAGGGGAACAGGGAGAGAGAGAGAGAGGGGAACAGGGAGAGAGAGAGAGAGGGGAACAGGGAGAGAGAGAGAGAGGGGAACAGGAGAGAGAGAGAGAGGGGAACAGGGAGAGAGAGAGAGAGGGGTACAGGGAGAGAGAGAGAGAGGGGTACAGGGAGAGAGAGAGAGAGGGGAACAGGGAGAGAGAGAGAGAGGGGAACAGGGAGAGAGAGAGAGAGGGGAACAGGGAGAGAGAGAGAGAGGGGAACAGGGAGAGAGAGAGAGAGGGGAACAGGGAGAGAGAGAGAGAGGGGAACAGGGAGAGAGAGAGAGAGGGGAACAGAGTTGAGAAAGAGAAAGGAACAGAGAGGGAGTGAAAGGGGATCATCGAGAGAGGGAAAGGAACAGAAGGAGAGAGGGGAACAGGGAGAGAGAGAGGGGGGAACACAGGGAGGGGGGAACACAGGGAGAGGGGAACAGAGAGAGAGAGAGAGGGGGGGGGGGACAGAGAGAGAGTGAATGGAACAGAGAGAGTGAAAGGGTAACAGAGAGGGAGAGAAAGGGAACCAGTAAGGGAGAAAGGGGAACAGAGATACAGAGAGAAAGGGGAACAGACAGAGATAGAGAGAGAGAGAAAGGGGAACAGAGATACAGAGAGAGAGAAAGGGGGACAGAGAGATAGAGAAAAAGGGGAACAGAGAGAGAGAGTTAGAAAGGGGAACCGAGAGAGAAAGGAACAGAGTTGAGAAAGAGAAAGGAACAGAGAGGGAGTAAAAGGGGATCATCGACAGAGGGAAAGGAACACAGAGAGAGAGGGGAACAGAGCGAGAGAGAGAGAGAAAGGGGAAGAGAGAGAGTGAAAGGGAGAAAGGGGAACAGAGATACAGAGAGAAAGGGGAACAGAGAGAGAGAGAAAGAGAGAAAGGGAAACAGAGTGAGAGAAAGGGGAACAGAGAGAGAGAGAGAAAGGGGAATAGAGAGAGAGAGAGAGAAAGGGGAACAGAGAGAGAGAGAGAGAAAGGGGAACAGAGAGAGAGAGAGAGAAAGGGGAACAGAGAGAGAGAGAGAGAAAGGGGAACAGAGAGAGAGAGAGAGAAAGGGGAACAGAGAGAGAGAGAGAGAAAGGGGAACAGAGAGAGAGAGAGAGAAAGGGGAACAGAGAGAGAGAGAGAGAAAGGGGAACAGAGAGAGAGAGAGAGAAAGGGGAACAGAGAGAGAGAGAGAGAAAGGGGAACAGAGAGAGAGAGAGAGAGAAAGGGGAACAGAGAGAGAGAGAGAGAGAAAGGGGAACAGAGAGAGAGAGAGAGAGAAAGGGGAACAGAGAGAGAGAGAGAGAGAAAGGGGAATGAACAGAGATAGAGAGAGCGTGCGAAAGGGGAACAGAGAGAGAGAGTGAGAAAGGGGAACAGAGAGAGAGAGTGAGAAAGGGGAACAGAGAGAGAGAGTGAGAAAGGGGAACCGAGAGAGTGAAAGGAACAGAGTTGAGAAAGAGAAAGGAACAGAGTTGAGAAAGAGAAAGGAACAGAGAGGGAGTAAAAGGGGATCATCGACAGAGGGAAAGGAACAGAGTGAGAGAAAGGGAGAAAGGGGAACAGAGATACAGAGAGAAAGGGGAACAGAGAGAGAGAGAGAGAGAGAGAAAGGGGAACAGAGAGAGAGAGAGAGAGAAAGGGGAACAGAGAGAGAGAGAGAGAAAGAGAAAAAGGGGAACAGAGTTGAGAAAGAGAAGGAACAGAGAGGGAGTGAAAGGGGATCGTCGAGAGAGGGAAAGGAACACAGAGAGAGAAAGAACAGAAGGAGAGAGAGGAACAGGGAGAGAGAGAGAAAGGGGAGCAGAGTTGAGAAAGTGAAAGGAACAGAGAGGGAGTGAAAGGGATCATCGAGAGAGGGAAAGGAACACAGAGAGAGAAAGAACAGAAGGAGAGAGGGGAACAGGGAGAGAGGGAGAGGGGAACAGAGAGAGTGAGAGGGAGAATGGAACAGAGAGAGAAAGGGGAACAAAGGGAGCGAGTGAGAGAAAGGGGAACAGATACAGAGAACGAGTGCGAAAGGGGAAGAGAGAGAGAGAGAGAGTGCGAAAGGGAAACAGAGTGAGAGAAAGGGGAACAGAGAGAGAGGGGAACAGGGAGAGAGAGAGGGGGACAGAGAGAGAGGGGGAGAGAAAGGGGAACGGAGAGAGAGGGGGAGAGAAAGGGGAACGGAGAGAGAGGGGAGAGAAAGGGGAACAGAGAGAGGGGAGAGAAAGGGGAACAGAGAGAGGGGGAGAGAAAGGGGAACAGAGAGAGGGGGAGAGAAAGGGGAACAGAGAGAGGGGGAGAGAAAGGGGAACAGAGAGAGGGGGAGAGAAAGGGGAACAGAGAGAGAGAAAGGGGAACAGAGACATAGAGAGAGAGAAAGGGGAACAGAGAGGTAGAGAGAGTGAGAGAGAGAGGAAGGGGAACAGAGAGATAGAGAGAGTGAGAGAGAGAGGAAGGGGAACAGAGAGATAGAGAGAGAGAGAAAAAGGGGAACCAAGAGAAAGGAACACAGAGCGAGAGAGAGAAAGGGGAACCAATAGAAAGGAACACAGAGCGAGAGAGAGAAAGGGGAACAGAAGTGAGAGAGAAAGGCGAACAGAGAGGTAGAGAGAGAGAGAGAGAGAGAGAAAGGGGAACCGAGAGAGAGAGAAAGGAACAGAGAGGGAGTGAAAAGGGATCATCCAGAGAGAGAAAGGAACAGAGAGAGAGAGAGAGCAAGGGAACAGAGTGTGAGAGAGAGAGAGAAAGGAACAGAGTCGAGAGAGAGAAAGGAATCATCGAGAGAGGGAAAGGAATACAGAGAGAGAGAGCGAGAAAGGGGAACAGAGAGGTAGAGAGAGAGAGAGAAAAAGGGGTACAGAGAGAGTGAGAGAGAAAAGGGGAACAGAGGGAGTGAAAAGGGATCATCCAGAGAGAGAAAGGAACGCAGAGAGAGAGAGCAAGGGGAACAGGGAGAGAGAGAGAAAGTGGAACTGAGAGCGAGCGAGAAAGGGAGACAGAGTGAGGGAAGGGGAACAGAGAGAGAGTGAGGGAAGGGGAACAGAGAGAGAGTGAGGGAAGGGGAACAGAGAGAGAGCGTGCAAAAGGGGAACAGAGAGAGAGAGAAAAAGGGGAACAGGGAGAGAGAGTGAGAAAGGGGAACGAGAGAGAGAAAGGAACAGAGAGGAAGTAAAAGGGGATCATCGACAGAGGGAAAGGAACAGAGAGAGAGAAAGGAACAGAGCGAGAGAGGGACAGGGGAACAGGGAGAGAGAGAGAGAGTGAAAGGGTAACAGAGAGAGAGTGAAAGGGTAACAGAGAGAGAGTGAAAGGGTAACAGAGAGAGAGTGAAAGGGTAACAGAGAGAGAGTGAAAGGGTAACAAAGAGAGAGAAAGGGGAACAGAGATACAGAGAGAAAGGGGAACAGAGAGAGTGAAAGGGAGAAAGGGGAACAGAGATACAGAGGGAAAGGGGAACAGAGTGAGAGAGGAGAAAGGGAAACAGAGTGAGAGAAAGGAGAAAGGGGAACAGAGAGAGAGAGAGAAAGGGGAACAGAGAGAGAGAGAGAAAGGGAACAGAGAGAGAGAGAGAGAAAGGGGAACGAACAGAGAGATGGAGAGAAAAAGGGGAACAGAGTTGAGAAAGTGAAAGGAACAGAGAGGGAGTGAAAGGGGATCATCGAGAGAGGGAAAGGAACACAGAGAGAGAAAGAACAGAAGGAGAGAGGGGAACAGGGAGAGAGGGGAAACAGAGAGAGAGAGGGAGAATGGAACAGAGAGAGAAAGGGGAACAGATACAGAGAAAGAGTGCGAAAGGGAAGAGAGAGAGAGAGTGCGAAAGGGAAACAGAGTGAGAGAGTGAGAGAGAGGGGAACAGGGAGAGAGGGAAACAGAGAGAGAGAGGGAGAATGGAACAGAGAGAGAAAGGGGAACAGATACAGAGAAAGAGTGCGAAAGGGGAAGAGAGAGAGAGAGTGCGAAAGGGAAACAGAGTGAGAGAGTGAGAGAGAGGGGAACAGGGAGAGAGAGAGAGGGGAACAGGGAGAGAGAGAGAGAGGGGAACAGGGAGAGAGAGAGAGAGGGGAACAGGGAGAGAGAGAGAGGGGAACAGGAGAGAGAGAGAGAGGGGAACAGGGAGAGAGAGAGAGAGGGGAACAGGAGAGAGAGAGAGAGGGGAACAGGGAGAGAGAGAGAGAGGGGAACAGGGAGAGAGAGAGAGAGGGGAACAGGGAGAGAGAGAGAGAGGGGAACAGGGAGAGAGAGAGAGAGGGGAACAGGGAGAGAGAGAGAGAGAGGGGAACAGGGAGAGAGAGAGAGAGAGGGGAACAGGGAGAGAGAGAGAGAGAGAGGGGAACAGGGAGAGAGAGAGAGAGAGAGAGGGGAACAGGGAGAGAGAGAGAGAGAGAGAGGGGAACAGGGAGAGAGAGAGAGAGAGAGAGGGGAACAGGGAGAGAGAGAGAGAGAGGGGAACAGGGAGAGAGAGAGAGAGAGGGGAACAGGGAGAGAGAGAGAGAGAGGGGAACAGGGAGAGAGAGAGAGAGAGGGGAACAGGGAGAGAGAGAGAGAGAGGGGAACAGGGAGAGAGAGAGAGAGAGGGGAACAGGGAGAGAGAGAGAGAGAGGGGAACAGGGAGAGAGAGAGAGAGAGGGGAACAGGGAGAGAGAGAGAGAGAGGGGAACAGGGAGAGAGAGAGAGAGAGGGGAACAGGGAGAGAGAGAGAGAGAGGGGAACAGGGAGAGAGAGAGAGAGAGGGGAACAGGGAGAGAGAGAGAGAGAGGGGAACAGGGAGAGAGAGAGAGAGAGGGGAACAGGGAGAGAGAGAGAGAGAGGGGAACAGGGAGAGAGAGAGAGAGAGAGGGGAACAGGGAGAGAGTGAGAGAGAGAGAGGGGGGAACAAAGGGAGAGGGGGACAGAGACAGAGAGAAAGGAGAACGGAGAGAGAGGGGGAGAGAAAGGGGAACAGAGAGAGAGAAAGGGGAACTGAGAGATAGAGAGAGAGAGAAACAGAGAGGGAGTGAAAAGGGATCATCCAGAGAGAGAAAGGAACGCAGAGAGAGAGAGCAAGGGGAAAAGGGAGAGAGAGAGAGAAAGGGGAACAGAGAGAATGAGAGAAAGGGGAACACAGAGAGAGAGAGAGAAAGGGGAGCAGAGTTGAGAAAGTGAAAGGAACAGAGAGGGTTGTGAAAGGGGATCATCGAGAGAGGGAAAGGAACACAGAGAGAGAAAGAACAGAAGGAGAGAGGGGAACAGGGAGAGAGGGAGAGGGGAACAGAGAGAGAGAGAGGGAGAATGGAACAGAGAGAGAAAGGGGAACAAAGGGAGCGAGTGAGAGAAAGGGGAACAGATACAGAGAAAGAGTGCGAGTGCGAAAGGGGAAGAGAGAGAGAGAGTGCGAAAGGGAAACAGAAAGAGAGTGAGAGAGAGGGGAACAGGGAGAGAGAGAGAGAGGGGAACAGGGAGAGAGAGAGAGAGGGGAACAGGGAGAGAGAGAGAGGGGGGAACAAAGGGAGAGGGGGACAGAGAGAGAGAGAAAGGAGAAGGGAGAGAAAGGGGAACTGAGAGATAGAGAGAGAGAGAAAGGAACAGAGAGGGAGTGAAAAGGGATGATCCAGAGAGAGAAAGGGGAACAGAGAGAGAGCAAGGGGAACAGAGTGTGAGAGAGAGAGAGAAAGGAACAGAGAGATAGAGAGAGAGGGAGAAAGGGGAACCGAGAGAGAGAGAAAGGAACAGAGAGGGAGTGAAAAGTGATCATCCAGAGAGAGAAAGGAACAGAGTCGTGAGAGAGAAAGGAATCATCGAGAGAGGGAAAGGAATACAGAGAGAGAGAGCGAGAAAGGGGAACAGAGAGGTAGAGAGAAAAAGGGGAACAGAGAGAGTGAGAGAGAAAAAGGGGAACAGAGGGAGTGAAAAGGGATCATCCAGAGAGAGAAAGGAACGCAGAGAGAGAGAGCAAGGGGAAAAGGGAGAGAGAGAGAGAAAGTGGAACTGAGAGCGAGCGAGAAAGGGAGACAGAGAGAAAGAAAGGGGAACAGAGAGAGAGAGAGCGTGCAAAAGGGGAACAGAGAGAGAGAGAGAAAAAGGGGAACAGAGAGAGAGAGTGAGAAAGGGGAACTGAGAGAGAGAAAGGAACAGAGAGGAAGTAAAAGGGGATCATCGACAGAGGGAAAGGAACAGAGAGAGAGAAAGGAACAGAGCGAGAGAGAGACAGGGGAACAGGAGAGAGAGAGAGAGAGAGAAAGGGTAACAGAGAGAGAGAGAAAGGGAAACAGAGAGAGAGAAAGGGGAACTGAGAGATAGAGAGAGAGAGAAACAGAGAGGGAGTGAAAAGGGATCATCCAGAGAGAGAAAGGGGAACAGAGAGTGAGAGAGAGAGAGAAAGGAACAGAGAGATAGAGAGAGAGAGAGAAAGGGGAACCGAGAGAGAGACAAAGGAACAGAGAGGGAGTGAAAAGGGATCATCCAGAGAGAGAAAGGAACAGAGAGAGAGAGAGCAAGGGGAACAGAGTGTGAGAGAGAGAGAGAGAAAGGAACAGAGTCGAGAGAGAGAAAGGAATCATCGAGAGAGGGAAAGGAATACAGAGAGAGCGAGAGCAAGAAAGGGGAACAGAGAGGTAGAGAGAGAGAGAGAAAAAGGGGTACAGAGAGAGTGAGAGAGAAAAAGGGGAACAGAGGGAGTGAAAAGGGATCATCCAGAGAGAGAAAGGAATGCAGAGAGAGAGAGCAAGGGGAACAGGGAGAGAGAGAGAAAGTGGAACTGAGAGCGAGCGAGAAAGGGAGAGAGAGTGAGGGAAGGGGAACAGAGAGAGAGTGAGGGAAGGGGAACAGAGAGAGAGTGAGCGTGCAAAAGGGGAACAGAGAGAGAGAGAAAAAGGGGAACAGGGAGAGAGAGTGAGAAAGGGGAACCGAGAGAGAGAAAGGAACAGAGAGGAAGTAAAAGGGGATCATCGACAGAGAGAGAGAAAGGAACAGAGCGAGAGAGAGACAGGGGAACAGGGAGAGAGAGAGAGAGAGAGAAAGGGTAACAGAGAGAGAGTGAAAGGGAAACAGAGTGAGAGAAAGGGGAACAGAGATACAGAGAGAAAGGGGAACAGAGAGTGAAAGGGACAAAGGGGAACAGAGATACAGAGGGAAAGGGGAACAGAGTGAGAGAGAGAGAGAGAAAGGGAAACAGAGTGAGGGAAAGAGAGAAAGGGAAACAGAGTGAGAGAGAGAGAGAAAGGGGAACAGAGAGAATGAGAGAAAGGGGAACAGAGAGAATGAGAGAAAGGGGAACACAGAGAGAGAGAGAGAAAGGGGAGCAGAGTTGAGAAAGTGAAAGGAACAGAGAGGGAGTGAAAGGGGATCATCGAGAGAGGGAAAGGAACACAGAGAGAGAAAGAACAGAAGGAGAGAGGGGAACAGTGAGAGAGGGAGAGGGGAACAGAGAGAGAGAGAGAGAGGGAGAATGGAACAGAGAGAGAAAGGGGAACAAAGCGAGCGAGTGAGAGAAAGGGGAACAGATACAGAGAAAGAGTGCAAGTGCGAAAGGGGAAGAGAGTGAGAGAGTGCGAAAGGGAAACAGAGTGAGAGAGAGAGAGAGAGGGGAACAGGGAGAGAGAGAGAGAGGGGAACAGGGAGAGAGAGAGAGAGGGGAACAGGGAGAGAGAGAGAGAGGGGAACAGGGAGAGAGAGAGAGAGGGGAACAGGGAGAGAGAGAGAGAGGGGAACAGGGGGAGAGGGAGAGAGAGAGGGGAACAGGGGGAGAGAGAGAGAGAGAGGGGAACAGGGAGAGAGAGAGAGAGAGGGGAACAGGGAGAGAGAGAGAGAGAGGGGAACAGGGAGAGAGAGAGAGAGAGGGGAACAGGGAGAGAGAGAGAGAGAGGGGAACAGGGAGAGAGAGAGAGAGAGGGGAACAGGGAGAGAGAGAGAGAGGGGAACAGGGAGAGAGAGAGAGAGGGGAACAGGGAGAGAGAGAGAGAGAGAGGGGAACAGGGAGAGAGAGAGAGAGGGGAACAGGGAGAGAGAGAGAGAGGGGAACAGGGGGAGAGAGAGAGGGGAACAGGGAGAGAGAGAGGGGAACAGGGAGAGAGAGAGAGAGGGGAACAGGGAGAGAGAGAGAGAGGGGAACAGGGAGAGAGAGAGAGAGGGGAACAAAGGGAGAGGGGGACAGAGAGAGAGAGAAAGAGAACGGAGAGAGAGGGGGAGAGAAAGGGGAACTGAGAGATAGAGAGAGAGAGAAAGGAACAGAGAGGGAGTGAAAAGGGATCATCCAGAGAGAGAAAGGGGAACAGAGAGAGAGCAAGGGGAACAGAGTGTGAGAGAGAGAGAGAAAGGAACAGAGAGAGAGAGAGAGAAAGGGGAACCGAGAGAGAGAGAAAGGAACAGAGAGGGAGTGAAAAGTGATCATCCAGAGAGAGAAAGGAACAGAGAGAGAGAGAGCAAGGGGAACAGAGAGAGAGAGAGAGAGAGAGAAAGGAACAGAGTCGAGAGAGAGAAAGGAATCATCGAGAGAGGGAAAGGAATACAGAGAGAGAGAGCGAGAAAGGGGAACAGAGAGGTAGAGAGAAAAAGGGGAACAGAGAGAGTGAGAGAGAAAAAGGGGAACAGAGGGAGTGAAAAGGGATCATCCAGAGAGAGAAAGGAACGCAGAGAGAGAGAGCAAGGGGAAAAGGGAGAGAGAGAGAGAGAAAGTGGAACTGAGAGTGAGCGAGAAAGGGAGACAGAGAGAAAGAAAGGAACAGAGAGAGAGAGAGAGCGTGCAAAAGGGGAACAGAGAGAGAGAGAAAAAGGGGAACAGAGAGAGAGAGTGAGAAAGGGGAACTGAGAGAGAGAAAGGAACAGAGAGGAAGTAAAAGGGGATCATCGACAGAGGGAAAGGAACAGAGAGAGAGAAAGGAACAGAGCGAGAGAGAGACAGGGGAACAGGGAGAGAGAGAGAGAGAAAGGGTAACAGAGAGAGAGAGAAAGGGAAACAGAGTGAGAGAAAGGGAGAAAGGGGAACAGAGATACAGAGAGAAAGGGGAACAGAGTGAGAGAGAGAGAAAAAGGGGAACAGAGAGAGTGTGAGAGATAGGGGAACAGAGAGAGAGAGTGCGTGCGAAAGGGGAACAGAGAGAGAGAGAGCGTGCGAAAGGGGAACAGAGAGAGAGAGAGAGAGAGAGCGTGCGAAAGGGGAACAGAGAGAGAGAGAGAGAGAGAGCGTGCGAAAGGGGAACAGAGAGAGAGAGAGCGTGCGAAAGGGGAACAGAGAGAGAGAGAGCGTGCGAAAGGGGAACAGAGAAAAAGGGGAACAGAGAGAGAGAGTGAGAAAGGGGAACCGAGAGAGAGAAAGGAACAGAGAGGAAGTAAAAGGGGATCATCGACAGAGAGAAAGGAACAGAGCGACAGAGCGAGAGAGAGAAAGGGGAACAGAGAGAGTGAAAGGGTAACAGAGAGAGAGAGAAAGGGAAACAGAGTGAGAGAGAGAGAGAAAAAGGGGAACAGAGAGAGAGAGAGAGAGAAAAAGGGGAACAGAGAGAGAGCGAGAGAAAGGGGAACAGAGAGATAGAGAGAGAGAGAGAAAAAGGGGAACAGAGTTGAGAAAGAGAAAGAAAAAGGGGAACAGAGTTGAGAAAGAGAAAGGAACAGAGAGGGAGTGAAAGGGGATCATCGAGAGAGGGAAAGGAACACAGAGAGAGAAAGGAACAGAAGGAGAGAGAGGAACAGGGAGAGAGAGAGAGGGGAACACAGGGAGAGGGGAACAGAGAGAGTGAGAGAGAGGGAGGGGAACAGAGAGAGTGAGAGAAAGGGAATGGAACAGAGAGAGAGAGAGAGAGGGGAACAGATACAGAGAATGAGAAAGAAAGTGGAACAGAGAGAGAGAGAAAGGGAAACAGAGTGAGAGATAGGGGAACAGAGAGAGAGAGAAAGGGGAGCAAAGGGAGCGAGTGAGAGAAAGGTGAACAGATACAGAGAAAGAGAAAGAAAGGGGAACAGAGAGATAGAGAGAGCACGAGAAAGGGGAACAGAGATAGAGAGAGCGCGAGAAAGTGGAACAGAGAGAGAGAGAAAGGGGATCATTGAGAGAGGGAAAGGAACACAGAGAAAGGAACAGAAGGAGAGAGGGGAACAGGGAGAGAGAGAGGGGGGAACACAGAGAGAGTGAATGGAACAGAGAGAGTGAAAGGGTAACAGAGAGGGAGAGAAAGGGAACCAGTGTGGGAGAAAGGGGAACAGACAGAGAGAGAGAGAGAGAAAGGGGAACAGACAGAGAGAGAGAGAGAGAAAGGGGAACAGACAGAGAGAGAGAGAGAGAAAGGGGAACAGAGCTACAGAGAGAGAGAAAGGGGAACAGAGCTACAGAGAGAGAGAAAGGGGAACAGAGAGATAGAGAAAAAGGGGAACAGAGAGAGAGTGAGAGAAAGGGGAACAGAGAGAGAGTGAGAGAAAGGGGAACAGAGAGAGAGTGAGAGAAAGGGGAACAGAGAGAGAGTGAGAAAAAGGGGAACAGAGAGAGAGAGTGAGAAAGGGGAACAGAGAGAGAGAGTGAGAAAGGGGAACCGATAGAGAGAAAGGAACAGAGTTGAGAAAGAGAAAGGAACAGAGAGGGAGTAAAAGGGGATCATCGACAGAGGGAAAGGAACAGAGAGAGAGAAAGGAACAGAGCGAGCGAGAGACAGGGGAACAGGGAGAGAGAGAGAGAGAGAAAGGGAGAAAGGGGAACAGAGAGAGAGAGAGAGAGAAAGGGGAACAGAGAGAGAGAGTGAGAAAGGGGAACCGAGAGAGAGAAAGGAACAGAGTTGAGAAAGAGAAAGGAACAGAGAGGGAGTAAAAGGGGATCATCGACAGAGGGAAAGGAACAGAGAGAGAGAAAGGAACAGAGCGACAGAGAGAGAGAGAGAAAGGGGAACAGAGAGAGAGAGAAAGGGTAACAGAGAGAGAGAGAAAGGGTAACAGAGAGAGAGAGAAAGGGTAACAGAGAGAGAGACAGAGAAAGGGGAACAGAGAGGTAGAGAGAGTGAGAGAGAGAGAAAGGCGAACAGAGAGGTAGAGAGAGAGAAAGGGGAACCGAGAGGGAGTGAAAAGGGATCATCCAGAGAGAGAAAGGAACAGAGAGAGAGAGAGCAAGGGGAACAGAGTGTGAGAGAGAGAGAGAAAGGAACAGAGTCGAGAGAGAGAAAGGAATCATCGAGAGAGGGAAAGGAATACAGAGAGAGAGAGCGAGAAAGGGGAACAGAGAGGTAGAGAGAGAGAGAGAAAGAAGGGGAACAGAGAGAGTGAAAAGGGATCATCCAGAGAGAGAGAGCAAGGGGAAAAGGGAGAGAGAGAGAGAACAGAGCGAGAGAGAGAAAGTGGAACTGAGAGCGAGCGAGAAAGGGAGACAGAGAGAAAGAAAGGGGAACAGAGAGAGAGTGAGGGAAGGGGAACAGAGAGAGAGAGAGAGCGTGCAAAAGGGGAACAGAGAGAGAGAGTGAGAAAGGGGAACAGAGAGGAAGTAAAAGGGGTTCATCGATCGAGGGAAAGGAACAGAGAGAGAGAAAGGAACAGAGCGAGAGAGAGACAGGGGAACAGGGAGAGAGAGAGAGAGAAAGGGAAACAGAGTGGGAGAAAGGGGAACAGAGAGAGAGAGTGTGAGATAGGGGAACAGAGAGAGAGAGAGCGTGCGAAAGGGGAACAGAGAGAGAGAGTGAGAAAGGGTAACAGAGAGAGAGTGAAAGGGTAACAGAGAGAGAGAGAAAGGGAAACAGAGAGAGAGAAAGTGGAACAGAGAGAGAGAGAGAGAAAGGGGAACAGAGAGAGAGAGAGAAAGGGGAACAGAGAGAGAGAGAGAAAGGGGAACAGAGAGAGAGAGAGAAAGGGGAACAGAGAGAGAGAGAGAAAGGGGAACAGAGAGAGAGAGAGAAAGGGGAACAGAGAGAGAGAGAGAAAGGGGAACAGAGAGAGAGAGAGAAAGGGGAACAGAGAGAGAGAGAGAAAGGGGAACAGAGAGAGAGAGAGAAAGAGAGAGAAAGGGGAACAGAGAGAGAGAGAGAAAGAGAGAGAAAGGGGAACAGAGAGAGAGAAAGAGAGAGAAAGGGGAACAGAGAGAGAGAGAGAGAGAAAGGGGAACAGAGAGAGAGAGAGAGAGAAAGGGGAACAGAGAGAGAGAGAGAGAGAAAGGGGAACAGAGAGAGAGAGAGAAAGGGGAACAGAGAGAGAGAGAGAGAGAGAAAGGGGAACAGAGAGAGAGAGAGAGAGAGAAAGGGGAACAGAGAGAGAGAGAGAGAGAGAAAGGGGAACAGAGAGAGAGAGAGAGAGAGAAAGGGGAACAGAGAGAGAGAGAGAGAAAGGGGAACAGAGAGAGAGAGAGAGAGAAAGGGGAACAGAGAGAGAGAGAGAGAGAAAGGGGAACAGAGAGAGAGAGAGAGAGAAAGGGGAACAGAGAGAGAGAGAGAGAGAAAGGGGAACAGAGAGAGAGAGAGAGAGAAAGGGGAACAGAGAGAGAGAGAGAGAAAAAGGGGAACAGAGTTGAGAAAGAGAAAGAAAAAGGGGAACAGAGTTGAGAAAGAGAAAGGAACAGAGAGGGAGTGAAAGGGGATCATCGAGAGAGGGAAAGGAACACAGAGAGAGAAAGGAACAGAAGGAGAGAGGGGAAAAGGGAGAGAGAGAGAGGGGAACACAAGGAGAGGGGAACAGAGAGAGTGAGAGAGAGGGAGGGGAACAGAGAGAGTGAGAGAGAGGGAATGGAACAGAGAGAGAGAGAGAGAGGGGAACAGATACAGAGAATGAGAAAGAAAGTGGAACAGAGAGTGAGAGAAAGGGAAACAGAGAGTGAGAGAAAGGGATAAAGGGGAGCAAAGGGAGCGAGTGAGAGAAAGGTGAACAGATACAGAGAAAGAGAAAGAAAGGGGAACAGAGATAGAGAGAGCACGAGAAAGGGGAACAGAGATAGAGAGAGCGCGAGAAAGTGGAACAGAGAGAGAGAGAAAGGGGATCATCGAGAGAGGGAAAGGAACACAGAGAAAGGAACAGAAGGAGAGAGGGGAACAGGGAGAGAGAGAGGGGGGAACACAGAGAGAGAGAATGGAACAGAGAGAGTGAAAGTGTAACAGAGAGGGAGAGAAAGGGAACCAGTGTGGGAGAAAGGGGAACAGAGAGAGAGAGAGAAAGGGGAACAGACAGAGAGAGAGAGAGAGAGAAAGGGGAACAGACAGAGAGAGAGAGAGAGAAAGGGGAACAGACAGAGAGAGAGAGAGAGAAAGGGGAACAGACAGAGAGAGAGAGAGAGAAAGGGGAGCAGACAGAGAGAGAGAGAGAGAGAGGGGAACAGACATAGAGAGAGAGAGAGAGAGGGGAACAGACAGAGAGAGAGAGAAAGGGGAACAGACAGAGAGAGAGAGAGAGAAAGGAGAACAGAGCTACAGAGAGAGAGAAAGGGGAACAGAGAGATAGAGAAAAAGGGGAACAGAGAGAGAGTGAGAGAAAGGGGAACAGAGAGAGAGAGAAAAAGGGGAACAGGGAGAGAGAGAGAAAGTGGAACTGAGAGCGAGCGAGAAAGGGAGAGAGAGTGAGGGAAGGGGAACAGAGAGAGAGTGAGGGAAGGGGAACAGAGAGAGAGTGAGCGTGCAAAAGGGGAACAGAGAGAGAGAGAAAAAGGGGAACAGGGAGAGAGAGTGAGAAAGGGGAACCGAGAGAGAGAAAGGAACAGAGAGGAAGTAAAAGGGGATCATCGACAGAGAGAGAGAAAGGAACAGAGCGAGAGAGAGACAGGGGAACAGGGAGAGAGAGAGAGAGAGAGAAAGGGTAACAGAGAGAGAGTGAAAGGGAAACAGAGTGAGAGAAAGGGGAACAGAGATACAGAGAGAAAGGGGAACAGAGAGAGTGAAAGGGACAAAGGGGAACAGAGATACAGAGAGAAAGGGAAACAGAGTGAGAGAGAGAGAGAAAGGGGAACAGAGAGAATGAGAGAAAGGGGAACACAGAGAGAGAGAGAGAGAAAGGGGAGCAGAGTTGAGAAAGTGAAAGGAACAGAGAGGGAGTGAAAGGGGATCATCGAGAGAGGGAAAGGAACACAGAGAGAGAAAGAACAGAAGGAGAGAGGGGAACAGTGAGAGATGGAGAGGGGAACAGAGAGAGAGAGAGAGAGGGAGAATGGAACAGAGAGAGAAAGGGGAACAAAGGGAGTGAGTGAGAGAAAGGGGAACAGATACAGAGAAAGAGTGCGAGTGCGAAAGGGGAGGAGAGTGAGAGAGTGCGAAAGGGAAACAGAGTGAGAGAGAGAGAGAGGGGAACAGGGAGAGAGAGAGGGGAACAGGGAGAGAGAGAGAGAGGGGAACAGGGAGAGAGAGAGGGGAACAGGGAGAGAGAGAGGGGAACAGGGAGAGAGAGAGGGGAACAGGGAGAGAGAGAGGGGAACAGGGAGAGAGAGAGGGGAACAGGGAGAGAGAGAGGGGAACAGGGAGAGGGAGAGAGAGAGGGGAACAGGGAGAGAGAGAGAGAGAGGGGAACAGGGAGAGAGAGAGAGAGAGGGGAACAGGGAGAGAGAGAGAGAGAGGGGAACAGGGAGAGAGAGAGAGAGAGGGGAACAGAGAGAGAGAGAGAGGGGAACAGGGAGAGAGAGAGAGAGGGGAACAGGGAGAGAGAGAGAGAGAGGGGAACAGGGAGAGAGAGAGAGAGAGGGGAACAGGGAGAGAGAGAGAGAGAGGGGAACAGGGAGAGAGAGGGGAACAGGGAGAGAGAGAGAGATGGGAACAGGGAGAGAGAGAGAGAGATGGGAACAGGGAGAGAGAGAGAGAGAGGGGAACAGGGAGAGAGAGAGAGAGAGGGGAACAAAGGGAGAGGGGGACAGAGAGAGAGAGAAAGAGAACGGAGAGAGAGGGGGAGAGAAAGGGGAACTGAGAGATAGAGAGAGAGAGAAAGGAACAGAGAGGGAGTGAAAAGGGATCATCCAGAGATAGAAAGGGGAACAGAGAGAGAGCAAGGGGAACAGAGTGTGAGAGAGAGAGAGAAAGGAACAGAGAGATAGAGAGAGAGAGAGAAAGGGGAACCGAGAGAGAGAGAAAGGAACAGAGAGGGAGTGAAAAGTGATCATCCAGAGAGAGAAAGGAACAGAGTCGAGAGAGAGAAAGGAATCATCGAGAGAGGGAAAGGAATACAGAGAGAGAGAGCGAGAAAGGGGAACAGAGAGGTGGAGAGAAAAAGGGGAACAGAGAGAGTGAGAGAGAAAAAGGGGAACAGAGGGAGTGAAAAGGGATCATCCAGAGAGAGAAAGGAACGCAGAGAGAGAGAGCAAGGGGAAAAGGGAGAGAGAGAGAGAGAGAAAGTGGAACTGAGAGCGAGCGAGAAAGGGAGACAGAGAGAAAGAAAGGGGAACAGAGAGAGAGAGAGCGTGCAAAAGGGGAACAGAGAGAGAGAGAAAAAGGGGAACTGAGAGAGAGAAAGGAACAGAGAGGAAGTAAAAGGGGATCATCGACAGAGGGAAAGGAACAGAGAGAGAGAAAGGAACAGAGCGAGAGAGAGACAGGGGAACAGGGAGAGAGAGAGAGAAAGGGAAACAGAGTGAGAGAAAGGGAGAAAGGGGAACAGAGATACAGAGAGAAAGGGGAACAGAGAGAGAGAGAGAAAGGGGAACAGAGAGAGAGAGAGAGAAAAAGGGGAACAGAGAGAGAGTGAGAGATAGGGGAACAGAGAGAGAGAGAGCGCGAAAGGGGAACAGAGAGAGAGAGAGCGTGCGAAAGGGGAACAGAGAGAGAGAGAGCGTGCGAAAGGGGAACAGAGAGAGAGAGAGCGTGCGAAAGGGGAACAGAGAGAGAGAGAGCGTGCGAAAGGGGAACAGAGAGAGAGAGAGCGTGCGAAAGGGGAACAGAGAGAGAGAGTGAGAAAGGGGAACCGAGAGAGAGAAAGGAACAGCTAGGAAGTAAAAGGGGATCATCGACAGAGAGAAAGGAACAGAGCGACAGAGAGAGAGAGAGAAAGGGGAACAGAGAGAGTGAAAGGGTAACAGAGAGAGAGAGAAAGGGAAACAGAGTGAGAGAAAGGGAGAAAGGGGAACAGAGAGAGAGAGAGAGAGAAAAAGGGGAACAGAGAGAGAGAGAGAGAGAAAAAGGGGAACAGAGAGAGAGCGAGAGAAAGGGGAACAGAGAGATAGAGAGAGAGAGAGAAAAAGGGGAACAGAGTTGAGAAAGAGAAAGAAAAAGGGGAACAGAGTTGAGAAAGAGAAAGGAACAGAGAGGGAGTGAAAGGGGATCATCGAGAGAGGGAAAGGAACACAGAGAGAGAAAGGAACAGAAGGAGAGAGAGGAACAGGGAGAGAGAGAGAGGGGAACACAGGGAGAGGGGAACAGAGAGAGTGAGAGAGGGGGAGGGGAACAGAGAGAGTGAGAGAAAGGGAATGGAACAGAGAGAGAGAGAGAGAGGGGAACAGATACAGAGAATGAGAAAGAAAGTGGAACAGAGAGAGAGAGAAAGGGAAACAGAGTGAGAGATAGGGGAACAGAGAGAGAGAGAAAGGGGAGCAAAGGGAGCGAGTGAGAGAAAGGTGAACAGATACAGAGAAAGAGAAAGAAAGGGGAACAGAGAGATAGAGAGAGCACGAGAAAGGGGAACAGAGATAGAGAGAGCGCGAGAAAGTGGAACAGAGAGAGAGAGAAAGGGGATCATTGAGAGAGGGAAAGGAACACAGAGAAAGGAACAGAAGGAGAGAGGGGAATAGGGAGAGAGAGAGGGGGGAACACAGAGAGAGTGAAAGGGTAACAGAGAGGGAGACAAAGGGAACCAGTGTGGGAGAAAGGGGAACAGAGATACAGAGAGAAAGGGGAACAGACAGAGAGAGAGAGAGAGAAAGGGGAACAGACAGAGAGAGAGAGAGAGAAAGGGGAACAGACAGAGAGAGAGAGAGAGAAAGGGGAACAGACAGAGAGAGAGAGAGAGAAAGGGGAACAGACAGAGAGAGAGAGAGAGAGAAAGGGGAACAGAGCTACAGAGAGAGAGAAAGGGGAACAGAGAGATAGAGAGAAAGGGGAACAGAGAGATAGTGAGAGAAAGGGGAACAGAGAGAGAGTGAGAGAATGGGGAACAGAGAGAGAGAGCGTGCGAAAGGGGAACAGAGAGAGAGCGTGCGAAAGGGGAACAGAGAGAGAGAGTGAGAAAGGGGAACAGAGAGAGAGAGTGAGAAAGGGGAACAGAGAGAGAGAGTGAGAAAGGGGAACAGAGAGAGAGAGTGAGAAAGGGGAACAGAGAGAGAGAGTGAGAAAGGGGAACCGATAGAGAGAAAGGAACAGAGTTGAGAAAGAGGAAGGAACAGAGAGGGAGTAAAAGGGGATCATCGACAGAGGGAAAGGAACAGAGAGAGAGAAAGGAACAGAGCGAGCGAGAGACAGGGGAACAGGGAGAGAGAGAGAGAGAAAGGGAGAAAGGGGAACAGAGAGAGAGAGAGAGAAAAAGGGGAACAGAGAGAGAGAGTGAGAAAGGGGAACCGAGAGAGAGAAAGGAACAGAGTTGAGAAAGAGAAAGGAACAGAGAGGGAGTAAAAGGGGATCATCGACAGAGGGAAAGGAACAGAGAGAGAGAAAGGAACAGAGCGACAGAGAGAGAGAGAGAAAGGGGAACAGAGAGAGAGAAAGGGTAACAGAGAGAGAGAGAAAGGGAAACAGAGTGAGAGAAAGGGAGAAAGGGGAACAGAGATACAGAGAGAAAGGGGAACAGAGAGAGAGAGAGAGAAAGGGGAACAGAGAGGTAGAGAGAGAGAAAGGGGAACCGAGAGGGAGTGAAAAGGGATCATCCAGAGAGAGAAAGGAACAGAGAGAGAGAGAGCAAGGGGAACAGAGTGTGAGAGAGAGAGAGAAAGGAACAGAGTCGAGAGAGAGAAAGGAATCATCGAGAGAGGGAAAGGAATACAGAGAGAGAGAGCGAGAAAGGGGAACAGAGAGGTAGAGAGAGAGAGAGAAAGAAGGGGAACAGAGAGAGTGAGAGAGAAAAAGGGGAACAGAGGGAGTGAAAAGGGATCATCCAGAGAGAGAAAGGAACGCAGAGAGAGAGAGCAAGGGGAAAAGGGAGAGAGAGAGAGAAAAACAGAGCGAGAGAGAGAAAGTGGAACTGAGAGCGAGCGAGAAAGGGAGACAGAGAGAAAGAAAGGGGAACAGAGAGAGAGTGAGGGAAGGGGAACAGAGAGAGAGAGAGCGTGCAAAATGGGAACAGAGAGAGAGAGTGAGAAAGGGGAACAGAGAGGAAGTAAAAGGGGTTCATCGATAGAGGGAAAGGAACAGAGAGAGAGAAAGGAACAGAGCGAGAGAGAGACAGGGGAACAGGGAGAGAGAGAGAGAGAAAGGGAAACAGAGTGAGAGAAAGGGAGAAAGGGGAACAGAGAGAGAGAGCGAGAGATAGGGGAACAGAGAGAGAGAGAGCGTGCGAAAGGGGAACAGAGAGAGAGAGAGCGTGCGAAAGGGGAACAGAGAGAGAGAGTGAGAAAGGGGAACAGAGAGAGTGAAAGGGTAACAGAGAGAGAGAGAAAGGGAAACAGAGTGAGAGAAAGGGGAACAGAGAGAGAGAGAGAGAGAAAGGGGAACAGAGAGAGAGAGAGAGAGAAAGGGGAACAGAGAGAGAGAGAGAGAGAGAAAGGGGAACAGAGAGAGAGAGAGAGAGAGAAAGGGGAACAGAGAGAGAGAGAGAGAGAAAGGGGAACAGAGAGAGAGAGAGAGAGAAATGGGAACAGAGAGAGAGAGAGAGAGAAAGGGGAACAGAGAGAGAGAGAGAGAAAGGGGAACAGAGAGAGAGAGAGAGAGAAAGGGGAACAGAGAGAGAGAGAGAAAGGGGAACAGAGAGAGAGAGAGAGAGAGAAAGGGGAACAGAGAGAGAGAGAGAGAGAAAGGGGAACAGAGAGAGAGAGAGAGAGAAAAAGGGGAACAGAGAGAGAGAGAGAGAGAAAAAGGGGAACAGAGTTGAGAAAGAGAAAGAAAAAGGGGAACAGAGTTGAGAAAGAGAAAGGAACAGAGAGGGAGTGAAAGGGGATCATCGAGAGAGGGAAAGGAACACAGAGAGAGAAAGGAACAGAAGGAGAGAGGGGAACAGAGAGAGTGAGAGAGAGGGAGGGGAACAGAGAGAGTGAGAGAGAGGGAATGGAACAGAGAGAGAGAGAGAGAGGGGAACAGATACAGAAAATGAGAAAGAAAGTGGAACAGAGAGTGAGAGAAAGGGAAACAGAGTGAGAGAAAGGGAGAAAGGGGAGCAAAGGGAGCGAGTGAGAGAAAGGTGAACAGATACAGAGAAAGAGAAAGAAAGGGGAACAGAGAGATAGAGAGAGCACGAGAAAGGGGAACAGAGATAGAGAGAGCACGAGAAAGGGGAACAGAGATAGAGAGAGCGCGAGAAAGTGGAACAGAGAAAGAGAGAAAGGGGATCATCGAGAGAGGGAAAGGAACACAGAGAAAGGAACAGAAGGAGAGAGGGGAACAGGGAGACAGAGAGGGGGGAACACAGAGAGAGAGAATGGAACAGAGAGAGTGAAAGTGTAACAGAGAGGGAGAGAAAGGGAACCAGTGTGGGAGAAAGGGGAACAGAGAGAGAGAGAGAAAGGGGAACAGACAGAGAGAGAGAGAGAGAAAGGGGAACAGACAGAGAGAGAGAGAGAGAAAGGGGAACAGACAGAGAGAGAGAGAGAGAAAGGGGAACAGACAGAGAGAGAGAGAGAGAGAAAGGGGAACAGACATAGAGAGAGAGAGAGGGGAACAGACAGAGAGAGAGAGAGAGAAAGGGGAACAGACAGAGAGAGAGAGAAAGGGGAACAGACAGAGAGAGAGAGAGAGAAAGGAGAACAGAGCTACAGAGAGAGAGAAAGGGGAACAGAGAGATAGAGAAAAAGGGGAACAGAGAGAGAGTGAGAGAAAGGGGAACAGAGAGAGAGAGAAAAAGGGGAACAGAGAGAGAGAGTGAGAAAGGGGAACCGAGAGAGAGAAAGGAACAGAGTTGAGAAAGAGAAAGGATTAGAGAGGGAGTAAAAGGGGATCATCGACAGAGGGAAAGGAACAGAGAGAGAGAAAGGAACAGAGCGAGCGAGAGACAGGGGAACAGGGAGAGAGAGAGAGAGAAAGGGAGATAGGGGAACAGAGAGAGAGAGTGAGAAAGGGGAACCGAGAGAGAGAAAGGAACAGAGAGGAAGTAAAAGGGGATCATCGACAGAGAGAAAGGAACAGAGCGACAGAGAGACAGGGGAACAGGGAGAGAGAGAGAGAGAAAGAAAGGGTAACAGAGAGAGAGAGAAAGGGAAACAGAGTGAGAGAAAGGGAGAAAGGGGAACAGAGATACAGAGAGAAAGGGGGAAAGGGGAACAGAGATACAGAGAGAAAGGGGAACAGAGAGTGAGAGAGAAAGGCGAACAGAGAGGTAGAGATAGAGAGAGAGAGAAAGGCGAACAGAGAGGTAGAGAGAGTGAGAGAGAGAAAGGCGAACAGAGAGGTAGAGAGAGAGAAAGGGGAACAGAGAGGGAGTGAAAAGGGATCATCCAGAGAGAGAAAGGAACAGAGAGAGAGAGAGCAAGGGGAACAGAGTGTGAGAGAGAGAGAGAAAGGAACAGAGTCGAGAGAGAGAAAGGAATCATCGAGAGAGGGAAAGGAATACAGAGAGAGAGAGCGAGAAAGGGGAACAGAGAGGTAGAGAGAGAGAGAGAAAAAGGGGAACAGAGAGAGTGAGAGAGAAAAAGGGGAACAGAGGGAGTGAAAAGGGATCATCCAGAGAGAGAAAGGAACGCAGAGAGAGAGAGCAAGGGGAAAAGGGAGAGAGAGAGAGAAAAACAGAGAGAGAGAGAGAAAGTGGAACTGAGAGAGAGTGAGGGAAGGGGAACAGAGAGAGAGAGCGTGCAAAAGGGGAACAGAGAGAGAGAGTGAGAAAGGGGAACCGAGAGAGAGAAAGGAACAGAGAGGAAGTAAAAGGGGTTCATCGACAGAGGGAAAGGAACAGAGAGAGAGAAAGGAACAGAGCGAGAGAGAGACAGGGGAACAGGGAGAGAGAGAGAGAGAAAGGGAAACAGAGTGAGAGAAAGGGAGAAAGGGGAACAGAGAGAGAGAGTGAGAGATAGGGGAACAGAGAGAGAGAGTGAGAAAGGGGAACAGAGAGAGTGAAAGGGTAACAGAGAGAGTGAAAGGGTAACAGAGAGAGTGAAAGGGTAACAGAGAGAGTGAAAGGGTAACAGAGAGAGTGAAAGGGTAACAGAGAGAGAGAAAGGGTAACAGAGAGGGAGAAAGGGTAACAGAGAGGGAGAAAGGGGAACAGAGAGAGAGAGAGAAAGGGGAACAGAGAGAGAAAGGGGAACAGAGAGAGAAAGGGGAACAGAGAGAGAGAGAGAGAAAGGGGAACAGAGAGAGAGAGAGAGAAAGGGGAACAGAGAGAGAGAGAGAGAAAGGGGAACAGAGAGAGAGAGAGAGAAAGGGGAACAGAGAGAGAGAGAGAGAAAGGGGAACAGAGAGAGAGAGAGAGAGAAAGGGGAACAGAGAGAGAGAGAGAAAGGGGAACAGAGAGAGAGAGAGAGAGAGAAAGGGGAACAGAGAGAGAGAAAAAGGGGAACAGAGAGAGAGAGAGAGAGAGAAAAAGGGGAACAGAGAGAGAGAGAGAGAGAGAAAAAGGGGAACAGAGAGAGAGAGAGAGAGAGAAAAAGGGGAACAGAGAGAGAGAGAGAGAGAGAAAAAGGGGAACAGAGAGAGAGAGAGAGAGAGAGAAAAAGGGGAACAGAGAGAGAGAGGGAGAGAAAAAAGGGAACAGAGTTGAGAAAGAGAAAGAAAAAGGGGAACAGAGTTGAGAAAGAGAAAGGAACAGAGAGGGAGTGAAAGGGGATCATCGAGAGAGGGAAAGGAACACAGAGAGAAAGGAACAGAAGGAGAGGGGGGAACAGGGAGAGAGAGGGAGGGGAACAGAGAGAGTGAGAGAGAGGGAATGGAACAGAGAGAGATGGGAACAGATACAGAGAATGAGAAAGAAAGTGGAACAGAGAGTGAGAGAAAGGGAAACAGAGTGAGAGAAAGGGGAACAGAGAGAGAGAGAAAGGGAGAAAGGGGAGCAAAGGGAGCGAGTGAGAGAAAGGTGAACAGATACAGAGAAAGAGAAAGAAAGGGGAACAGAGAGATAGAGAGAGCACGAGAAAGGGGAACAGAGATAGAGAGAGCGCGAGAAAGTGGAACAGAGAGAGAGAGAAAGGGGATCATTGAGAGAGGGAAAGGAACACAGAGAAAGGAACAGAAGGAGAGAGGGGAACAGGGAGAGAGAGAGAGGGGGGAACACAGAGAGAGAGAATGGAACAGAGAGAGTGAAAGGGTAACAGAGAGGGAGAGAAAGGGGAACAGAGATACAGAGAGAAAGGGGAACAGACAGAGAGAGAGAGAGAGAAAGGGGAACAGACAGAGAGAGAGAGAGAGAGAGAAAGGGGAACAGACAGAGAGAGAGAGAGAGAAAGGGGAACAGAGCTACAGAGAGAGAGAAAGGGGAACAGAGAGATAGAGAAAAAGGGGAACAGAGAGAGAGTGAGAGAAAGGGGAACAGAGAGAGAGAGTGTGCGAAAGGGGAACAGAGAGAGAGAGAAAAAGGGGAACAGAGAGAGAGAGTGAGAGAGAAAGGAACAGAGTTGAGAAAGAGAAAGGAACAGAGAGGGAGTAAAAGGGGATCATCGACAGAGGGAAAGGAACAGAGAGAGAGAAAGGAACAGAGCGAGCGAGAGACAGGGGAACGGAGAGAGAGAGAGAGAAAGGGAGAAAGGGGAACAGAGAGAGAGAGAGAGAAAAAGGGGAACAGAGAGAGAGTGAGAGATAGGGGAACAGAGAGAGAGAGTGAGAAAGGGGAACCGAGAGAGAGAAAGGAACAGAGAGGAAGTAAAAGGGGATCATCGACAGAGAGAAAGGAACAGAGCGACAGGGAGACAGGGGAACAGAGAGAGAGAGAGAAAGGGGAACAGAGTGAGAGAAAGGGAGAAAGGGGAACAGAGAGAGAGAGAGAGAAAGGGGAACAGAGAGAGAGAGAAAAAGGGGAACAGAGAGAGAGAGAGAGAGAAAGGGGAACAGAGCGATAGAGAGAGAGAGAGAAAAAGGGGAACAGAGTTGAGAAAGAGAAAGAAAAAGGGGAACAGAGTTGAGAAAGGAACAGAGAGAGAGTGAAAGGGGATCATCGAGAAAGGGAAAGGAACACAGAGAGAGAAAGGAACAAAAGGAGAGAGGGGAACAGGGAGAGAGAGAGAGGGGAACACAAGGAGAGGGGAACAGAGAGAGTGAGAGAGAGGGAGGGGAACAGAGAGAGAGAGAGGGGGGAACAGATACAGAGAATGAGAAAGAAAGGGGAACAGAGAGAGAGAGAAAGGGAAACAGAGAGAGAGAGAAAGGGAGAAAGGGGAGCAAAGGGAGCGAGTGAGAGAAAGGTGAACAGATACAGAGAAAGAGAAAGAAAGGGGAACAGAGAGATAGAGAGAGCACGAGAAAGGGGAACAGAGATAGAGAGAGCGCGAGAAAGTGGAACAGAGAGAGAGAGAAAGGGGATCATCGAGAGAGGGAAAGGAACACAGAGAAAGGAACAGAAGGAGAGAGGGGAACAGGGAGAGAGAGAGGGGGGAACAGAGAGAGAGAGAATGGAACAGAGAGAGTGAAAGGGTAACAGAGAGGGAGAGAAAGGGAACCAGTGTGAGAGAGAGAGAGAAAGGGGAACAGAGCTACAGAGAGAGAGAAAGGGGAACAGAGAGATAGAGAAAAAGGGGAACGTAGAGAGAGTGAGAGAAAGGGGAACAGAGAGAGAGAGAGTGAGAAAGGGGAACCGAGAGAGAGAAAGGAACAGAGTTGAGAAAGAGAAAGGAACAGAGAGGGAGTAAAAGGGGATCATCGACAGAGGGAAAGGAACACAGAGAGAGAGGGGAACAGAGCGAGAGAGAGAGAGAGAAAGGGGAACAGAGAGAGTGAAAGGGAGAAAGGGGAACAGAGATACGGAGAGAAAGGGGAACAGAGAGAGAGGGAAAGGGAAACAGAGTGAGAGAAAGAGAGAAAGGGGAACAGAGAGAGAGAGAGAAAGGAGAACAGAGAGAGAGAGAAAGGGCAACAGAGAGAGAATGAGAAAGGGGAACAGAGAGAGAATGAGAAAGGGGAACGAACAGAGAGATAGAGAGAGAGAGAGAAAAAGGGGAACAGAGTTGAGAAAGAGAAAGGAACAGAGAGGGAGTGAAAGGGGATCATCGAGAGAGGGAAAGGAACACAGAGAGAGAAAGAACAGAAGGAGAGAGGGGAACAGGGAGAGAGCGAGAGGGGAACAGAGAGAGAGAGAGGGAGAGAATGGAACAGAGAGAGAAAGGGGAACAAAGGGAGCGAGTGAGAGAAAGGGGAACAGATACAGAGAAAGAGTGCGAGTGCGAAAGGGGAAGAGAGAGAGAGAGTGCGAAAGGGAAACAGAGTGAGAGAGAGGGGAACAGGGAGAGAGAGAGAGAGGGGATCAGGGAGAGAGAGAGAGAGGGGGAGAGAAAGGGGAACAGAGAGATAGAGATAGAGAGAGAGAGAGAGAGAAAGGGGAACAGAGAGTGAGAGAGAAAGGCGAACAGAGAGGTAGAGAGAGTGAGAGAGAGAGAAAGGGGAACAGAGAGATAGAGAGAGAGAGAGAAAGGGGAACCGAGAGAGAGAGAAAGGAACAGGGGGGGAGTGAAAAGGGATCATCCAGAGAGAGAAAGGAACAGAGAGAGAGAGAGCAAGGGGAACAGAGTGTGAGAGAGAGAGAGAAAGGAATCATTGAGAGAGGGAAAGGAATACAGAGAGAGAGAGCAAGAAAGGGGAACAGAGAGGTAGAGAGTGAGAGAGAAAAAGGGGAACAGAGAGAGTGAGAGAGAAAAAGGGGAACAGAGGGAGTGAGAGAGGGGGAATGGAACAGAGAATGAGAAAGAAAGGGGAACAGAGAGAGAGAGAGAAAGGGAGAAAGGGTAGCAAAGGGAGCGAGTGAGAGAAAGGTGAACAGACACAGAAAGAGAAAGAAAGGGGAACAGAGATAGAGAGAGCGCGAGAAAGTGGAACAGAGAGAGAGAGAAAGGGAAACAGGGAACAGAGAGTGAGAGAAAGGGAAACAGGGAACAGAGAGAGAGAAAGGGAAACAGGGAGAGAGGGAGGAAAGGGGAACAGAGAGAGAGAGAGAGGGGAACAGAGACAGAGAATGAGAAAGAAAGGGGAACAGAGCGAGAGAGTGCTAAAGGGGAACAGAGCAAGAGAGTGCAAAAGGGGAACAGAGAGAGAGAGTGAGAGAAAGGGGAACAGATACAGAGAAAGAGAGAGTGCGAAAGGGGAAACATAGAGAGAGAGAAAGGGGAACAGGGACATCGTAAAGGGGAAGAGGGAGAGCGAGGGGAACAGATACAGAGAGAAAGGGGGAACAGAGAGAGATAGTGCAAAAGAGGAACAGAGAGAGAGAGAGAAAGGGGAACAGAGTGAGAGAGAGGGAGAAAGGGGAACAGAGATACAGGGAGAAAGGGGAACAAAGGGAGCGAGTGAGAGAAAGGGGAACAGATACAGAGAAAGAGTGCGAGTGCGAAAAGGGAAGAGAGAGAGAGTGCGAAAGGGAAACAGAGTGAGAGAGAGGGGAACAGGGAGAGAGAGAGAGAGAGGGGAACAGGGAGAGAGAGAGAGAGAGGGGAACAGGGAGAGAGAGAGAGAGAGGGGAACAGGGAGAGAGAGAGAGAGAGGGGAACAGGGAGAGAGAGAGAGAGAGGGGAACAGGGAGAGAGAGAGAGAGAGGGGAACAGGGAGAGAGAGAGAGAGAGGGGAACAGGGAGAGAGAGAGAGAGAGGGGAACAGGGAGAGAGAGAGAGAGGGGGGAACAGGGAGAGAGAGAGAGAGAGGGGAACAGGGAGAGAGAGAGAGAGAGGGGAACAGGGAGAGAGAGAGAGAGAGGGGAACAGGGAGAGAGAGAGAGAGAGGGGAACAAGGAGAGAGAGAGAGAGAGGGGAACAAGGAGAGAGAGAGAGAGAGAGAGAGGGGAACAAGGAGAGAGAGAGAGAGAGGGGAACAAGGAGAGAGAGAGAGAGAGGGGAACAAGGAGAGAGAGAGAGAGAGGGGAACAAGGAGAGAGAGAGAGAGAGGGGAACAAGGAGAGAGAGAGAGAGAGGGGAACAAGGAGAGAGAGAGAGAGAGGGGAACAGGGAGAGAGAGAGAGGGGAACAGGGAGAGAGAGAGTGAGAGGGGAACAGGGAGAGAGAGAGAGAGAGGGGAACAGGGAGAGAGAGAGAGAGAGGGGAACAGGGAGAGAGAGAGAGAGAGGGGAACAGGGAGAGAGAGAGAGAGAGGGGAACAGGGAGAGAGAGAGAGAGAGGGGAACAGGGAGAGAGAGAGAGAGAGGGGAACAGGGAGAGAGAGAGAGAGAGGGGAACAGGGAGAGAGAGAGAGAGAGGGGAACAGGGAGAGAGAGAGAGAGAGGGGAACAGGGAGAGAGAGAGAGAGAGGGGAACAGGGAGAGAGAGAGAGAGAGGGGAACAGGGAGAGAGAGAGAGAGAGGGGAACAGGGAGAGAGAGAGAGAGAGGGGAACAGGGAGAGAGAGAGAGAGAGGGGAACAGGGAGAGAGAGAGAGAGAGGGGAACAGAGAGATATGGAGAAAGGGGAACAAAAGGAGAGAGAAAGGGAGCGGGTGAGAGGGAGAGAAAGGAGGACAGAGTGAGAGAGAGAAAGGGGAACAGAGAGAGAGAGGAACAGAGTCGAGAGAGAGGGAAAGGAACACAGAGAGTGAGAAAGGGGAACAGAGAGAGAGAGAGAGAAAGGAACACAGAGAGAGAGCAAGGGGAACAGAGCGAGAGAGAGACAGAGAAAGGCGAACAGAGAGAGAGAGACAGAGAAAGGCGAACAGAGAGAGGGAAACAGAGATACAGAGAGAAAGGGGAACAAAGGGAGAGAGAAAGGGAGCGAGTGAGAGGGAGAGAAAGGAGGACAGAGAGAGAGAGAGAAAGGGGAACAGAGAGAGAGAGGAACAGAGTCGAGAGAGAGGGAAAGGAACACAGAGAGAGAAAGCAAGGGGAACAGAGCGAGAGAGAGAGACAGGGGAACAGGGAGAGAGAGAAACAGAGAAAGGCGAACAGAGAGGTAGAGAGTGAGAAAGGAGAACCGAGAGAGAGAGAAAGGAACAGAGGGAGAGAGAAAAGGGAACAGAGAGAGAGAGAAAAGGGAACAGAGAGAGAGAGAAAAGGGAACAGAGAGAGAGAGAAAAGGGAACAGAGAGAGAGAGAAAAGGGAACAGAGAGAGAGAGAAAAGGGAACAGAGAGAGAGAGAAAAGGGAACAGAGAGAGAGAGAAAAGGGAACAGAGAGAGAGAGAAAAGGGAACAGAGAGAGAGAGAAAAGGGAACAGAGAGAGAGAGAAAAGGGAACAGAGAGAGAGAGAAAAGGGAACAGAGAGAGAGAGAAAAGGGAACAGAGAGAGAGAGAAAAGGGAACAGAGAGAGAGAGAAAAGGGAACAGAGAGAGAGAGAAAGGGGAACAGAGAGAGAGAGAAAGGGGAACAGAGAGAGAGAGAAAGGGGAACAGAGAGAGAGAGAAAGGGGAACAGAGAGAGAGAGAAAGGGGAACAGAGAGAGAGAGAAAGGGGAACAGAGAGAGAGAGAAAGGGGAACAGAGAGAGAGAGAAAGGGGAACAGAGAGAGAGAGAAAGGGGAACAGAGAGAGAGAGAAAGGGGAACAGAGAGAGAGAGAAAGGGGAACAGAGAGAGAGAGAAAGGGGAACAGAGAGAGAGAGAAAGGGGAACAGAGAGAGAGAGAAAGGGGAACAGATACATAGTGCGAAAGGGGAACAGATACATAGTGCGAAAGGGGAACAGATACATAGTGCGAAAGGGGAACAGATACATAGTGCGAAAGGGGAACAGATACATAGTGCGAAAGGGGAACAGACACATAGTGCGAAAGGGGAACAGAGAGAGAGAGAGCTAAAGGGGAACAGAGAGAGAGAGAGAGAGGGAGAAAAAGGGGAACAGGGAGAGAGAGAGAGAGAGAGGGGGCAAAAGGGGAACAAAGGGAGAGAGAAAGGGGAGCAAAGGGAGCGAGTGAGAGAGAAAGGGGAACAGGGAAAGAGTGCGAAAGGGGAACAGAGAGAGAAAGGGGAGCAAAGGGAGAGAGAGAGAGAGGGGGAACAGAGAGAGAGAGAGAGAGAATGGGGAACAGAGAGAGAGAGAGAGAGAATGGGGAACAGAGAGTGAGAGAGAGAGAAAGGGGAACAGAGAGAGAGAGATAAAGGGGAACAGAGATAGTGCGTAAGGGGAACAGAGATACAGAGAGAAAGGGGAACAAAGGGAGAGAGAAAGGGGAACAAAGGGAGAGAGAAAGGGGAGCAAAGGGAGTGAGAGAGAGAGGGGAACAGAGAGAGAGCGAGAAAGGGGAACAAAGGGAGAGAGAAAGGGGAGCAAAGGGAGCAAGTGAGAGAAAGGGGAACAGAGAGTGAGAGAGAGAGGAACAGAGAGTGAGAGAGAGGGGAACAGAGAGCGAGAGAGAGAGAAAGGGGAACACAGAGAGAGAGAAAGGGGAACAGAGAGAGAGAGAAAGGGGAACAAAGGGAGAGAGAAAGGGGAGCAAAGGGAGCAACTGAGAGAAAGGGGAACTGAGAGAGAGAGAAAGGGGAACCGAGAGAGAGAGAGAGAAAGGGGAACAAAGGGAGAGAGAAAGGGGAGCAAAGGGAGCAAGTGAGAGAAAGGGGAACAGAGAGTGAGAGTGAGAGAGAGGGGAACAGAGAGTGAGAGTGAGAGAGAGGGGAACAGAGAGTGAGAGTGAGAGAGAGGGGAACAGAGAGTGAGAGTGAGAGAGAGGGGAACAGAGAGTGAGAGTGAGAGAGAGGGGAACAGAGAGTGAGAGTGAGAGAGAGGGGAACAGAGAGTGAGAGTGAGAGAGAGGGGAACAGAGAGTGAGAGTGAGAGAGAGGGGAACAGAGAGTGAGAGTGAGAGAGAGGGGAACAGAGAGTGAGAGTGAGAGAGAGGGGAACAGAGAGTGAGAGTGAGAGAGAGGGGAACAGAGAGTGAGAGTGAGAGAGAGGGGAACAGAGAGTGAGAGTGAGAGAGAGGGGAACAGAGAGTGAGAGTGAGAGAGAGGGGAACAGAGAGTGAGAGTGAGAGAGAGGGGAACAGAGAGTGAGAGTGAGAGAGAGGGGAACAGAGAGAGAGAATGAGAAAGAAAGGGGAACAGAGCGAGAGAGTGCTAAAGGGGAACAGAGCAAGAGAGTGCAAAAGGGGAACAGAGAGAGAGAGTGAGAGAAAGGGGAACAGATACAGAGAAAGAGAGAGTGCGAAAGGGGAAACATAGAGAGAGAGAAAGGGGAACAGGGACATCGTAAAGGGGAAGAGGGAGAGCGAGGGGAACAGATACAGAGAGAAAGGGGGAACAGAGAGAGATAGTGCAAAAGAGGAACAGAGAGAGAGAGAGAAAGGGGAACAGAGTGAGAGAGAGGGAGAAAGGGGAACAGAGATACAGGGAGAAAGGGGAACAAAGGGAGCGAGTGAGAGAAAGGGGAACAGATACAGAGAAAGAGTGCGAGTGCGAAAAGGGAAGAGAGAGAGAGTGCGAAAGGGAAACAGAGTGAGAGAGAGGGGAACAGGGAGAGAGAGAGAGAGAGGGGAACAGGGAGAGAGAGAGAGAGAGGGGAACAGGGAGAGAGAGAGAGAGAGGGGAACAGGGAGAGAGAGAGAGAGAGGGGAACAGGGAGAGAGAGAGAGAGAGGGGAACAGGGAGAGAGAGAGAGAGAGGGGAACAGGGAGAGAGAGAGAGAGAGGGGAACAGGGAGAGAGAGAGAGAGAGGGGAACAGGGAGAGAGAGAGAGAGAGGGGAACAGGGAGAGAGAGAGAGAGGGGGGAACAGGGAGAGAGAGAGAGAGAGGGGAACAGGGAGAGAGAGAGAGAGAGGGGAACAGGGAGAGAGAGAGAGAGAGGGGAACAAGGAGAGAGAGAGAGAGAGGGGAACAAGGAGAGAGAGAGAGAGAGAGAGAGGGGAACAAGGAGAGAGAGAGAGAGAGAGGGGAACAAGGAGAGAGAGAGAGAGAGGGGAACAAGGAGAGAGAGAGAGAGAGGGGAACAAGGAGAGAGAGAGAGAGAGGGGAACAAGGAGAGAGAGAGAGAGAGGGGAACAGGGAGAGAGAGAGAGGGGAACAGGGAGAGAGAGAGTGAGAGGGGAACAGGGAGAGAGAGAGAGAGAGGGGAACAGGGAGAGAGAGAGAGAGAGGGGAACAGGGAGAGAGAGAGAGAGAGGGGAACAGGGAGAGAGAGAGAGAGAGGGGAACAGGGAGAGAGAGAGAGAGAGGGGAACAGGGAGAGAGAGAGAGAGAGGGGAACAGGGAGAGAGAGAGAGAGAGGGGAACAGGGAGAGAGAGAGAGAGAGGGGAACAGGGAGAGAGAGAGAGAGAGGGGAACAGGGAGAGAGAGAGAGAGAGGGGAACAGGGAGAGAGAGAGAGAGAGGGGAACAGAGAGATATGGAGAAAGGGGAACAAAAGGAGAGAGAAAGGGAGCGGGTGAGAGGGAGAGAAAGGAGGACAGAGTGAGAGAGAGAAAGGGGAACAGAGAGAGAGAGGAACAGAGTCGAGAGAGAGGGAAAGGAACACAGAGAGTGAGAAAGGGGAACAGAGAGAGAGAGAGAGAAAGGAACACAGAGAGAGAGCAAGGGGAACAGAGCGAGAGAGAGACAGAGAAAGGCGAACAGAGAGAGAGAGACAGAGAAAGGCGAACAGAGAGAGGGAAACAGAGATACAGAGAGAAAGGGGAACAAAGGGAGAGAGAAAGGGAGCGAGTGAGAGGGAGAGAAAGGAGGACAGAGAGAGAGAGAGAAAGGGGAACAGAGAGAGAGAGGAACAGAGTCGAGAGAGAGGGAAAGGAACACAGAGAGAGAAAGCAAGGGGAACAGAGCGAGAGAGAGAGACAGGGGAACAGGGAGAGAGAGAAACAGAGAAAGGCGAACAGAGAGGTAGAGAGTGAGAAAGGAGAACCGAGAGAGAGAGAAAGGAACAGAGGGAGAGAGAAAAGGGAACAGAGAGAGAGAGAAAAGGGAACAGAGAGAGAGAGAAAAGGGAACAGAGAGAGAGAGAAAAGGGAACAGAGAGAGAGAGAAAAGGGAACAGAGAGAGAGAGAAAAGGGAACAGAGAGAGAGAGAAAAGGGAACAGAGAGAGAGAGAAAAGGGAACAGAGAGAGAGAGAAAAGGGAACAGAGAGAGAGAAAAGGGAACAGAGAGAGAGAGAAAAGGGAACAGAGAGAGAGAGAAAAGGGAACAGAGAGAGAGAGAAAAGGGAACAGAGAGAGAGAGAAAGGGGAACAGAGAGAGAGAGAAAGGGGAACAGAGAGAGAGAGAAAGGGGAACAGAGAGAGAGAGAAAGGGGAACAGAGAGAGAGAGAAAGGGGAACAGAGAGAGAGAGAAAGGGGAACAGAGAGAGAGAGAAAGGGGAACAGAGAGAGAGAGAAAGGGGAACAGAGAGAGAGAGAAAGGGGAACAGAGAGAGAGAGAAAGGGGAACAGAGAGA
The DNA here is from genome assembly GCF_036365525.1 of Heterodontus francisci. NCBI lineage: Eukaryota > Metazoa > Chordata > Chondrichthyes > Heterodontiformes > Heterodontidae > Heterodontus > Heterodontus francisci. Next base: position 36,888 of record NW_027141492.1, on the reverse strand, counting down.
GAGAGAAAGGGGAACAGAGAGAGAGAGAAAGGGGAACAGAGAGAGAGAGAAAGGGGAACAGAGAGAGAGAGAAAGGGGAACAGAGAGAGAGAGAAAGGGGAACAGAGAGAGAGAGAAAGGGGAACAGAGAGAGAGAGAAAGGGGAACAGATACATAGTGCGAAAGGGGAACAGATACATAGTGCGAAAGGGGAACAGATACATAGTGCGAAAGGGGAACAGACACATAGTGCGAAAGGGGAACAGAGAGAGAGAGAGCTAAAGGGGAACAGAGAGAGAGAGAGAGAGGGAGAAAAAGGGGAACAGGGAGAGAGAGAGAGAGAGAGGGGGCAAAAGGGGAACAAAGGGAGAGAGAAAGGGGAGCAAAGGGAGCGAGTGAGAGAGAAAGGGGAACAGGGAAAGAGTGCGAAAGGGGAACAGAGAGAGAAAGGGGAGCAAAGGGAGAGAGAGAGAGAGGGGGAACAGAGAGAGAGAGAGAGAGAATGGGGAACAGAGAGAGAGAGAGAGAGAATGGGGAACAGAGAGTGAGAGAGAGAGAAAGGGGAACAGAGAGTGAGAGAGAGAGAAAGGGGAACAGAGATAGTGCGTAAGGGGAACAGAGATACAGAGAGAAAGGGGAACAAAGGGAGAGAGAAAGGGGAACAAAGGGAGAGAGAAAGGGGAGCAAAGGGAGTGAGAGAGAGAGGGGAACAGAGAGAGAGCGAGAAAGGGGAACAAAGGGAGAGAGAAAGGGGAGCAAAGGGAGCAAGTGAGAGAAAGGGGAACAGAGAGTGAGAGAGAGAGGAACAGAGAGTGAGAGAGAGGGGAACAGAGAGCGAGAGAGAGAGAAAGGGGAACACAGAGAGAGAGAAAGGGGAACAGAGAGAGAGAGAAAGGGGAACAAAGGGAGAGAGAAAGGGGAGCAAAGGGAGCAACTGAGAGAAAGGGGAACTGAGAGAGAGAGAAAGGGGAACCGAGAGAGAGAGAGAGAAAGGGGAACAAAGGGAGAGAGAAAGGGGAGCAAAGGGAGCAAGTGAGAGAAAGGGGAACAGAGAGTGAGAGTGAGAGAGAGGGGAACAGAGAGTGAGAGTGAGAGAGAGGGGAACAGAGAGTGAGAGTGAGAGAGAGGGGAACAGAGAGTGAGAGTGAGAGAGAGGGGAACAGAGAGTGAGAGTGAGAGAGAGGGGAACAGAGAGTGAGAGTGAGAGAGAGGGGAACAGAGAGTGAGAGTGAGAGAGAGGGGAACAGAGAGTGAGAGTGAGAGAGAGGGGAACAGAGAGTGAGAGTGAGAGAGAGGGGAACAGAGAGTGAGAGTGAGAGAGAGGGGAACAGAGAGTGAGAGTGAGAGAGAGGGGAACAGAGAGTGAGAGTGAGAGAGAGGGGAACAGAGAGTGAGAGTGAGAGAGAGGGGAACAGAGAGTGAGAGTGAGAGAGAGGGGAACAGAGAGTGAGAGTGAGAGAGAGGGGAACAGAGAGTGAGAGTGAGAGAGAGGGGAACAGAGAGTGAGAGTGAGAGAGAGGGGAACAGAGAGTGAGAGTGAGAGAGAGGGGAACAGAGAGTGAGAGTGAGAGAAAGGGGAACAGAGAGAGAGAGTGCGAAAGGGGAACAGAGAGAGAGAGTGCGAAAGGGGAACAGAGATACAGAGAGAAAGGTGAACAAAGGGAGAGAGAAAGGGGAGCAAAGGGAGCGAGTGAGAGAAAGGGGAACAGAGTGAGAGAGAAAGGGGAACAGAGTGAGAGAGAGAGAAAGGGGAACAGAGTGAGAGAGAGAGAAAGGGGAACAGAGTGAGAGAGAGAGAAAGGGGAACAGAGTGAGAGAGAGAGAAAGGGGAGCAAAGGGAGAGAGAAAGGGGAGCAAAGGGAGCGAGTGAGAGAAAGGGGAACAGATACAGAGAAAGAGAGAAAGGGAAACAGAGAGAGAGGGAGAAGGGGAACAAAGGGAGAGAGAAAGGTGAACAGAGAGCGTGAAAGGGGAACAGAGAGAGAGCGTGAAAGGGGAACAGAGAGAGAGCTTGAAAGGGAAACAGAGAGAGAGAGTGAAAGGGGAACAGAGAGAGAGTAAGGGGAACAGAGAGAGAGTAAGGGGAACAGAGAGAGAGTAAGGGGAACAGAGAGAGAGTAAGGGGAACAGAGAGAGAGTAAGGGGAACAGAGAGAGAGTAAGGGGAACAGAGAGAGAGTAAGGGGAACAGAGAGAGAGTAAGGGGAACAGAGAGAGAGTAAGGGGCACAGAGAGAGAGTAAGGGGCACAGAGAGAGAGTAAGGGGCACAGAGAGAGAGTAAGGGGCACAGAGAGAGAGTAAGGGGAACAGAGAGAGAGAGTAAGGGGAACAGAGAGAGAGTAAGGGGAACAGAGAGAGAGTAAGGGGAACAGAGAGAGAGTAAGGGGAACAGAGAGAGAGTAAGGGGAACAGAGAGAGAGTAAGGGGAACAGAGAGAGAGTAAGGGGAACAGAGAGAGAGAGAAAGGGGAACAGAGAGAGAGAGAAAGGGGAACCGAGAGAGAGAGAAAGGGGAACCGAGAGAGAGAGAAAGGGGAACCGAGAGAGAGAGAAAGGGGAACCGAGAGAGAGAGAAAGGGGAACCGAGAGAGAGAGAAAGGGGAACCGAGAGAGAGAGAAAGGGGAACCGAGAGAGAGAGAAAGGGGAACCGAGAGAGAGAGAAAGGGGAACCGAGAGAGAGAGAAAGGGGAACCGAGAGAGAGAGAAAGGGGAACCGAGAGAGAGAGAAAGGGGAACCGAGAGAGAGAGAAAGGGGAACCGAGAGAGAGAGAAAGGGGAACCGAGAGAGAGAGAAAGGAACAGAGTCGAGAGAGAGAAAGGAACAGAGTCGAGAGAGAGAAAGGAACAGAGTCGAGAGAGAGAAAGGAACAGAGAGGGAGTGAAAAGGGATCATCGAGAGAGGGAAAGGAACACGAAGAGAGAGTGAGAGAGAGAAAGGGGAAAAGGGAGAGAGAGTGTGAAAGGGGAACCGAGAGAAAGAGAAAGGAACAGAGAGAGAAAGGGGAGAGGGGAACAGATAGAGAGTGATGGAGAAAGGGGAACAGAGAGAGTGCGAAAGGGAACAGAAAGTGAGAGAAAAAGGGGAACAGGGAGAGAGAGAGAGAGGGGGCAAAAGGGGAACAAAGGGAGAGAGAAAGGGGAGCAAAGGGAGCGAGTGAGAGAGAAAGGGGAACAGAGAGAGAGAGAGAAAGGGGAACAGAGAGAGAGAGAAAGGGGAGCAAAGGGAGCAACTGAGAGAAAGGGGAACTGAGAGAGAGAGCTAGGGGAACCGAGAGAGAGAGAGAGAAAGGGGAACAAAGGGAGAGAGAAAGGGGAGCAAAGGGAGCAAGTGAGAGAAAGGGGAACAGAGAGTGAGAGAGAGGGGAACAGAGAGTGAGAGTGAGAGAGAGGGGAACAGAGAGTGAGAGAGAGGGGAACAGAGAGTGAGAGTGAGAGAGAGGGGAACAGAGAGTGAGAGTGAGAGAGAGGGGAACAGAGAGTGAGAGTGAGAGAGAGGGGAACAGAGAGTGAGAGTGAGAGAGAGGGGAACAGAGAGTGAGAGTGAGAGAGAGGGGAACAGAGAGTGAGAGTGAGAGAGAGGGGAACAGAGAGTGAGAGTGAGAGAGAGGGGAACAGAGAGTGAGAGTGAGAGAGAGGGGAACAGAGAGTGAGAGTGAGAGAGAGGGGAACAGAGAGTGAGAGTGAGAGAGAGGGGAACAGAGAGTGAGAGTGAGAGAGAGGGGAACAGAGAGTGAGAGTGAGAGAGAGGGGAACAGAGAGTGAGAGTGAGAGAAAGGGGAACAGAGAGTGAGAGTGAGAGAAAGGGGAACAGAGAGAGAGAGTGCGAAAGGGGAACAGAGAGAGAGAGTGCGAAAGGGGAACAGAGATACAGAGAGAAAGGTGAACAAAGGGAGAGAGAAAGGGGAGCAAAGGGAGCGAGTGAGAGAAAGGGGAACAGAGTGAGAGAGAAAGGGGAACAGAGTGAGAGAGAGAGAAAGGGGAACAGAGTGAGAGAGAGAGAAAGGGGAACAGAGTGAGAGAGAGAGAAAGGGGAACAGAGTGAGAGAGAGAGAAAGGGGAGCAAAGGGAGAGAGAAAGGGGAGCAAAGGGAGCGAGTGAGAGAAAGGGGAACAGATACAGAGAAAGAGAGAAAGGGAAACAGAGAGAGAGGGAGAAGGGGAACAAAGGGAGAGAGAAAGGTGAACAGAGAGCGTGAAAGGGGAACAGAGAGAGAGCGTGAAAGGGGAACAGAGAGAGAGCTTGAAAGGGAAACAGAGAGAGAGAGTGAAAGGGGAACAGAGAGAGAGTAAGGGGAACAGAGAGAGAGTAAGGGGAACAGAGAGAGAGTAAGGGGAACAGAGAGAGAGTAAGGGGAACAGAGAGAGAGTAAGGGGAACAGAGAGAGAGTAAGGGGAACAGAGAGAGAGTAAGGGGAACAGAGAGAGAGTAAGGGGAACAGAGAGAGAGTAAGGGGAACAGAGAGAGAGTAAGGGGCACAGAGAGAGAGTAAGGGGCACAGAGAGAGAGTAAGGGGCACAGAGAGAGAGTAAGGGGCACAGAGAGAGAGTAAGGGGAACAGAGAGAGAGAGTAAGGGGAACAGAGAGAGAGTAAGGGGAACAGAGAGAGAGTAAGGGGAACAGAGAGAGAGTAAGGGGAACAGAGAGAGAGTAAGGGGAACAGAGAGAGAGTAAGGGGAACAGAGAGAGAGTAAGGGGAACAGAGAGAGAGTAAGGGGAACAGAGAGAGAGTAAGGGGAACAGAGAGAGAGTAAGGGGAACAGAGAGAGAGAGAAAGGGGAACAGAGAGAGAGAGAAAGGGGAACCGAGAGAGAGAGAAAGGGGAACCGAGAGAGAGAGAAAGGGGAACCGAGAGAGAGAGAAAGGGGAACCGAGAGAGAGAGAAAGGGGAACCGAGAGAGAGAGAAAGGGGAACCGAGAGAGAGAGAAAGGGGAACCGAGAGAGAGAGAAAGGGGAACCGAGAGAGAGAGAAAGGGGAACAAAGGGAGAGAGAAAGGGGAGCAAAGGGAGTGAGAGAGAGAGGGGAACAGAGAGAGAGCGAGAAAGGGGAACAAAGGGAGAGAGAAAGGGGAGCAAAGGGAGCAAGTGAGAGAAAGGGGAACAGAGAGTGAGAGAGAGAGGAACAGAGAGTGAGAGAGAGGGGAACAGAGAGCGAGAGAGAGAGAAAGGGGAACACAGAGAGAGAGAAAGGGGAACAGAGAGAGAGAGAAAGGGGAACAAAGGGAGAGAGAAAGGGGAGCAAAGGGAGCAACTGAGAGAAAGGGGAACTGAGAGAGAGAGAAAGGGGAACCGAGAGAGAGAGAGAGAAAGGGGAACAAAGGGAGAGAGAAAGGGGAGCAAAGGGAGCAAGTGAGAGAAAGGGGAACAGAGAGTGAGAGTGAGAGAGAGGGGAACAGAGAGTGAGAGTGAGAGAGAGGGGAACAGAGAGTGAGAGTGAGAGAGAGGGGAACAGAGAGTGAGAGTGAGAGAGAGGGGAACAGAGAGTGAGAGTGAGAGAGAGGGGAACAGAGAGTGAGAGTGAGAGAGAGGGGAACAGAGAGTGAGAGTGAGAGAGAGGGGAACAGAGAGTGAGAGTGAGAGAGAGGGGAACAGAGAGTGAGAGTGAGAGAGAGGGGAACAGAGAGTGAGAGTGAGAGAGAGGGGAACAGAGAGTGAGAGTGAGAGAGAGGGGAACAGAGAGTGAGAGTGAGAGAGAGGGGAACAGAGAGTGAGAGTGAGAGAGAGGGGAACAGAGAGTGAGAGTGAGAGAGAGGGGAACAGAGAGTGAGAGTGAGAGAGAGGGGAACAGAGAGTGAGAGTGAGAGAGAGGGGAACAGAGAGTGAGAGTGAGAGAAAGGGGAACAGAGAGAGAGAGTGCGAAAGGGGAACAGAGAGAGAGAGTGCGAAAGGGGAACAGAGATACAGAGAGAAAGGTGAACAAAGGGAGAGAGAAAGGGGAGCAAAGGGAGCGAGTGAGAGAAAGGGGAACAGAGTGAGAGAGAAAGGGGAACAGAGTGAGAGAGAGAGAAAGGGGAACAGAGTGAGAGAGAGAGAAAGGGGAACAGAGTGAGAGAGAGAGAAAGGGGAACAGAGTGAGAGAGAGAGAAAGGGGAACAGAGTGAGAGAGAGAGAAAGGGGAGCAAAGGGAGAGAGAAAGGGGAGCAAAGGGAGCGAGTGAGAGAAAGGGGAACAGATACAGAGAAAGAGAGAAAGGGAAACAGAGAGAGAGGGAGAAGGGGAACAAAGGGAGAGAGAAAGGTGAACAGAGAGCGTGAAAGGGGAACAGAGAGAGAGCGTGAAAGGGGAACAGAGAGAGAGCTTGAAAGGGAAACAGAGAGAGAGAGTGAAAGGGGAACAGAGAGAGAGTAAGGGGAACAGAGAGAGAGTAAGGGGAACAGAGAGAGAGTAAGGGGAACAGAGAGAGAGTAAGGGGAACAGAGAGAGAGTAAGGGGAACAGAGAGAGAGTAAGGGGCACAGAGAGAGAGTAAGGGGCACAGAGAGAGAGTAAGGGGCACAGAGAGAGAGTAAGGGGAACAGAGAGAGAGAGTAAGGGGAACAGAGAGAGAGTAAGGGGAACAGAGAGAGAGTAAGGGGAACAGAGAGAGAGTAAGGGGAACAGAGAGAGAGTAAGGGGAACAGAGAGAGAGTAAGGGGAACAGAGAGAGAGTAAGGGGAACAGAGAGAGAGTAAGGGGAACAGAGAGAGAGTAAGGGGAACAGAGAGAGAGAGAAAGGGGAACAGAGAGAGAGAGAAAGGGGAACCGAGAGAGAGAGAAAGGGGAACCGAGAGAGAGAGAAAGGGGAACCGAGAGAGAGAGAAAGGGGAACCGAGAGAAAGGGGAACCGAGAGAGAGAGAAAGGGGAACCGAGAGAGAGAGAAAGGGGAACCGAGAGAGAGAGAAAGGGGAACCGAGAGAGAGAGAAAGGGGAACCGAGAGAGAGAGAAAGGGGAACCGAGAGAGAGAGAAAGGGGAACCGAGAGAGAGAGAAAGGAACAGAGTCGAGAGAGAGAAAGGAACAGAGTCGAGAGAGAGAAAGGAACAGAGAGGGAGTGAAAAGGGATCATCGAGAGAGGGAAAGGAACACGAAGAGAGAGTGAGAGAGAGAAAGGGGAAAAGGGAGAGAGAGTGTGAAAGGGGAACCGAGAGAAAGAGAAAGGAACAGAGAGAGAAAGGGGAGAGGGGAACAGATAGAGAGTGATGGAGAAAGGGGAACAGAGAGAGTGCGAAAGGGAACAGAAAGTGAGAGAAAAAGGGGAACAGGGAGAGAGAGAGAGAGGGGGCAAAAGGGGAACAAAGGGAGAGAGAAAGGGGAGCAAAGGGAGCGAGTGAGAGAGAAAGGGGAACAGAGAGAGAGAGAGAAAGGGGAACAGAGAGAGAGAGAAAGGGGAGCAAAGGGAGCAACTGAGAGAAAGGGGAACTGAGAGAGAGAGCTAGGGGAACCGAGAGAGAGAGAGAGAAAGGGAGAGAAAGGGGAGCAAAGGGAGCAAGTGAGAGAAAGGGGAACAGAGAGTGAGAGAGAGGGGAACAGAGAGTGAGAGTGAGAGAGAGGGGAACAGAGAGTGAGAGAGAGGGGAACAGAGAGTGAGAGTGAGAGAGAGGGGAACAGAGAGTGAGAGTGAGAGAGAGGGGAACAGAGAGTGAGAGTGAGAGAGAGGGGAACAGAGAGTGAGAGAGAGGGGAACAGAGAGTGAGAGTGAGAGAGAGGGGAACAGAGAGTGAGAGTGAGAGAGAGGGGAACAGAGAGTGAGAGTGAGAGAGAGGGGAACAGAGAGTGAGAGAGAGAGAAAGGGGAACAGAGAGAGAGAGAGAGAGAGAAAGGGGAACAGAGAGAGAGAGAGAGAGAAAGGGGAACAGAGAGAGAGAGAGAGAGAAAGGGGAACAGAGAGAGAGAGAGAAAGGGGAACAGAGAGAGAGAGAGAAAGGGGAACACAGAGAGAGAGAGAGAAAGGGGAACACAGAGAGAGAGAGAGAAAGGGGAACACAGAGAGAGAGAGAGAAAGGGGAACACAGAGAGAGAGAGAGAAAGGGGAACAGAGAGAGAGAGAGAGAAAGGGGAACACAGAGAGAGAGAGAGAAAGGGGAACACAGAGAGAGAGAGAGAAAGGGGAACACAGAGAGAGAGAAAGGGGAACACAGAGATAGAGAAAGGGGAACACAGAGAGAGAGAATGGGGAACACAGAGAGAGAGAGAGAATGGGGAACACAGAGAGAGAGAGAGAATGGGGGAGACAGAGAGAGAGAGAGAGAATGGGGGAGACAGAGAGAGAGAGAGAATGGGGGAGACAGAGAGAGAGAGAGAATGGGGGAGACAGAGAGAGAGAGAATGGGGAACACAGAGAGAGAGAGAGAGAATGGGGGAGACAGAGAGAGAGAGAGAATGGGGGAGACAGAGAGAGAGAGAGAAAGGGGAACACAGAAGAGAGAGAGAAAGGGGAACAGAGAGAAAGGGAGACAGAGACAGAGAGAGAAAGGGGAACAGTGAGAGAGAGAAATGGGAACAGAGAGGAACAGATACAGAGAATGAGAAAGAAAGGGGAACAGTGAGAGTGAGAAAGGGAAACAGAGAGTGAGAGAAAGGGGAACAGAGAGAGAGAGAGAGAGAGAAAGGGAAACAGAGTGAGAGAGAGAAAGGGGAGCAAAGGGAGCGAGTGCGAAAGAGGAACAGGGAGAGAGAAAGGGGAACAAAGGGAGAGAGAAAGGGGAACAGAGAGAGAGAGAAAGGGTTACAAAGAGAGAGAATGGGTTACAGAGAGAGGGAGAGAGAGAAAGGGGAACAGAGAGAGAGAGCGAGCGAAAGGGGAACAGAGAGAGAGAGAGAGAAAGGGGATCAGAGAGAGAGAGCGTGTGAAAGAGGAACAGAGAGATTGAGAGAAAGGGGAACAGAGAGGTCGAGAGAGAAAGGAACAGAGAGGGAGTGAAAAGGGATCATCGAGAGAGAGAAAGGAACACAGCGAGAGAGAGAACGGGGAACAGGGAGAGAGAGAGAGAACGGGGGAGAGAGAGAGAGGGGAACAGATACAGAGTAAGAAAGGGGAACAGAGAGAGAGTGAAAGGGGAACAGAGAGAGAGTGAAAGGGGAACAGAGAGAGAGTGAAAGGGGAACAGAGAGAGAGTGAAAGGGAAACAGACAGTGAGAGAAAAAGGGGAACAGAGTGAGAGAAAAAGGGGAACAGAGTGAGAGAGAGGGGAACAGAGAGAGAGAGAGAGGGGGGAACAGAGAGAGGGAGAGAAAGGGGAACAGAGAGGGAGAGAAAGGGGAACAGAGAGGGAGAGAAAGGGGAACAGAGAGGGAGAGAAAGGGGAACAAAGGGAGAGAGAAAGGGGAGCAAAGGGAGCGAGTGAGAGAGAAAGGGGAACAGAGAGAGAGAGAGAAAGGGGAACAGAGAGAGAGAGAAAGGGGAGCAAAGGGAGCAACTGAGAGAAAGGGGAACTGAGAGAGAGAGCTAGGGGAACCGAGAGAGAGAGAGAGAAAGGGGAACAAAGGGAGAGAGAAAGGGGAGCAAAGGGAGCAAGTGAGAGAAAGGGGAACAGAGAGTGAGAGAGAGGGGAACAGAGAGTGAGAGTGAGAGAGAGGGGAACAGAGAGTGAGAGTGAGAGAGAGGGGAACAGAGAGTGAGAGTGAGAGAGAGGGGAACAGAGAGTGAGAGAGAGGGGAACAGAGAGTGAGAGTGAGAGAGAGGGGAACAGAGAGTGAGAGTGAGAGAGAGGGGAACAGAGAGTGAGAGAGAGGGGAACAGAGAGTGAGAGTGAGAGAGAGGGGAACAGAGAGTGAGAGTGAGAGAGAGGGGAACAGAGAGTGAGAGAGAGAGAAAGGGGAACAGAGAGAGAGAGAGAGAGAGAGAGAAAGGGGAACAGAGAGAGAGAGAGAGAGAAAGGGGAACAGAGAGAGAGAGAGAAAGGGGAACAGAGAGAGAGAGAGAAAGGGGAACACAGAGAGAGAGAGAGAAAGGGGAACACAGAGAGAGAGAGAGAAAGGGGAACACAGAGAGAGAGAGAGAAAGGGGAACACAGAGAGAGAGAGAGAAAGGGGAACACAGAGAGAGAGAGAGAAAGGGGAACACAGAGAGAGAGAGAGAAAGGGGAACACAGAGAGAGAGAGAGAAAGGGGAACACAGAGAGAGAGAGAGAAAGGGGAACACAGAGAGAGAGAGAGAAAGGGGAACACAGAGAGAGAGAGAGAAAGGGGAACACAGAGAGAGAGAAAGGGGAACACAGAGAGAGAGAATGGGGAACACAGAGAGAGAGAGAGAATGGGGAACACAGAGAGAGAGAGAGAATGGGGGAGACAGAGAGAGAGAGAGAGAATGGGGGAGACAGAGAGAGAGAGAGAGAATGGGGGAGACAGAGAGAGAGAGAGAATGGGGGAGACAGAGAGAGAGAGAGAATGGGGGAGACAGAGAGAGAGAGAATGGGGAACACAGAGAGAGAGAGAGAGAATGGGGGAGACAGAGAGAGAGAGAGAATGGGGGAGACAGAGAGAGAGAGAGAAAGGGGAACACAGAAGAGAGAGAGAAAGGGGAACAGAGAGAGAGAGAGAGAGAGAAAGGGAGACAGAGACAGAGAGAGAAAGGGGAACAGTGAGAGAGAGAAATGGGAACAGAGAGGAACAGATACAGAGAATGAGAAAGAAAGGGGAACAGTGAGAGTGAGAAAGGGAAACAGAGAGTGAGAGAAAGGGGAACAGAGAGAGAGAGAGAGAGAGAAAGGGAAACAGAGTGAGAGAGAGAAAGGGGAGCAAAGGGAGCGAGTGCGAAAGAGGAACAGGGAGAGAGAAAGGGGAACAAAGGGAGAGAGAAAGGGGAACAGAGAGAGAGAGAAAGGGTTACAAAGAGAGAGAATGGGTTACAGAGAGAGGGAGAGAGAGAAAGGGGAACAGAGAGAGAGAGCGAGCGAAAGGGGAACAGAGAGAGAGAGAGAAAGGGGATCAGAGAGAGAGAGCGTGTGAAAGAGGAACAGAGAGATTGAGAGAAAGGGGAACAGAGAGGTCGAGAGAGAAAGGAACAGAGAGGGAGTGAAAAGGGATCATCGAGAGAGAGAAAGGAACACAGCGAGAGAGAGAACGGGGAACAGGGAGAGAGAGAGAGAACGGGGGAGAGAGAGAGAGGGGAACAGATACAGAGTAAGAAAGGGGAACAGAGAGAGAGAGAAAGGGGAACAGAGAGAGAGAGAAAGGGGAACAGAGAGAGAGAGAAAGGGGAACAGAGAGAGAGAGAAAGGGGAACAGAGAGAGAGTGAAAGGGGAACAGAGAGAGAGTGAAAGGGAAACAGACAGTGAGAGAAAAAGGGGAACAGAGTGAGAGAAAAAGGGGAACAGAGTGAGAGAGAGGGGAACAGAGAGAGAGAGAGAGGGGGGAACAGAGAGAGGGAGAGAAAGGGGAACAGAGAGGGAGAGAAAGGGGAACAGAGAGGGAGAGAAAGGGGAACAGAGAGAGAGAGAAAGGGGAACAGAGAGAGAGAGAAAGGGGAACAGAGAGAGAGAGAAAGGGGAACAGAGAGAGAGAGAAAGGGGAACAGAGAGAGAGAAAGGGGTACAGAAAGTGAGAGAGAGAGAGAGAAAGGGAGACAGAGAGAGAAATGGGAACAGAGAGAGAGAGAGAAAGGGGAACAGAGAGAGAGAGGGAGAAAGGGGAACAGGGAGAGGGAGAGAGAGAGAAAGGGGATCAGAGAGAGAGAGCGCGTGAAAGAGGAACAGAGAGATTGAGAGAAAGGGGAACTGAGAGGTCGAGAGAGAAAGGAACAGAGAGGGAGTGAAAAGGGATCATCGAGAGAGAGAAAGGAACACAGCGAGAGAGAGAAAGGGGATCAGAGAGAGAGAGAAAGGGGATCAGAGAGAGAGAGAAAGGGGATCAGAGAGAGAGAGAAAGGGGATCAGAGAGAGAGAGAAAGGGGATCAGAGAGAGAGAGAAAGGGGATCAGAGAGAGAGAGAAAGGGGATCAGAGAGAGAGTGAAAGGGGATCAGAGAGAGAGTGAAAGGGGATCAGAGAGAGAGTGAAAGGGGAACAGACAGTGAGAGAAAAAGGGGAACAGAGTGAGAGAGAGGGGAACAGAGAGAGAGAGAGAGAGAGAGGGGGGAACAGAGAGAGAGAGAGGGGGGAACAGAGAGAGGGAGAGAAAGGGGAACAGAGAGCGGGAGAGAAAGGGGAACAGAGAGCGGGAGAGAAAGGGGAACAGAGAGAGAGAGAAACGGGAACAGAGAGAGAGTGAAAGGGGAACAGAGAGAGAGCGTGAAAGGGGAACAGAGAGAGAGAGTGAAAGGGGAACAGAGAGAGAGTAAGGGGAACAGAGAGAGAGAGAAAGGGGATCAGAGAGAGAGTGAAAGGGGATCAGAGAGAGAGTGAAAGGGGAACAGACAGTGAGAGAAAAAGGGGAACAGAGTGAGAGAAAAAGGGGAACAGAGTGAGAGAGAGGGGAACAGAGAGAGAGAGAGAGAAAGGGGAACAGAGAGCGGGAGAGAAAGGGGAACAGAGAGCGGGAGAGAAAGGGGAACAGAGAGCGGGAGAGAAAGGGGAACAGAGAGCGGGAGAGAAAGGGGTACAGAGAGCGGGAGAGAAAGGGGAACAGAGAGCGGGAGAGAAAGGGGAACAGAGAGCGGGAGAGAAAGGGGAACAGAGAGCGGGAGAGAAAGGGGAACAGAGAGCGGGAGAGAAAGGGGAACAGAGAGCGGGAGAGAAAGGGGAACAGAGAGCGGGAGAGAAAGGGGAACAGAGAGCGGGAGAGAAAGGGGAACAGAGAGCGGGAGAGAAAGGGGAACAGAGAGCGGGAGAGAAAGGGGAACAGAGAGTGAGAGAGAGAGAGAGAAAGGGAGAAAGGGGAACAGGGAGAGGGAGAGAGAGAGAAAGGGGATCAGAGAGAGAGAGCGCGTGAAAGAGGAACAGTGAGATTGAGAGAAAGGGGAACTGAGAGGTCGAGAGAGAAAGGAACAGAGAGGGAGTGAAAAGGAACACAGCGAGAGAGAGAAAGGAACACAGCGAGAGAGAGAAAGGAACACAGCGAGAGAGAGAAAGGAACACAGCGAGAGAGAGAAAGGGGATCAGAGAGAGAGAGAAAGGGGATCAGAGAGAGAGAGAAAGGGGATCAGAGAGAGAGAGAGAAAGGGGATCAGAGAGAGAGAGAGAAAGGGGATCAGAGAGAGAGAGGGAAAGGGGATCAGAGAGAGAGAGTGAGGGAAAGGGGATCAGAGAGAGAGAGCGCGTGAAAGAGGAACAGAGAGATTGAGAGAAAGGGGAACAGAGAGGTCGAGAGAGAAAGGGGATCAGAGAGAGAGAGAAAGGGGATCAGAGAGAGAGAGAGAGAGAAAGGGGATCAGAGAGAGAGAGAGAGGGAAAGGGGATCAGAGAGAGAGAGAGAGAGAGAGAGAGAGAGAGAGAAAGGGGATCAGAGAGAGAGAGAGAGAAAGGGAAACAGAGAGAGAGAGAGAAGGTGAGATAGAGAGGGAGAAAGGGGGAGAGAGAGAAAGGGGAACAGAGAGCGAAAGGGGAACAGAGAGAGAGAGAGAGAGAGAAAGGGATTCAGAGAGAGAGAGCGCGCGAAAGGGGAACAGAGAGAGAGAGAGAAGGTGAGATAGAGAGAGAGAAAGGGGAACAGAGAGAGACAGGGGAACAGAGAGCGAAAGGTGAACAGAGAGAGAGAGAGATAGAGAGAAAGGGGAAGAGAGAGAGAGAGAGAGAGAAAGGGATTCAGAGAGAGAGAGAGAGAGAGCGCGCGAAAGGGGAACAGAGAGACAGAGAGAAAGGGGAACAGAGAAAGGGAGAGAGAAAGGGGAACAGAGAGAAAGGGGAACAGAGATAGTGCGTAAGGGGAACAGAGATACAGAGAGAAAGGGGAGCAAAGGGAGTGAGAGAGAGAGGGGAACAGAGAGAGAGCGAGAAAGGGGAACAAAGGGAGAGAGAGAGGGGAGCAAAGGGAGCAAGTGAGAGAGAGGGGAACAGAGAGTGAGAGAGAGGGGAACAGAGAGTGAGAGAGAGGGGAACAGAGAGTGAGAGAGAGGGGAACAGAGAGTGAGAGAGAGGGGAACAGAGAGCGAGAGAGAGAGAAAGGGGAACAGAGAGAGAGAGAGAGAAAGGGGAACAGAAAGAGAGAGAGAGAAAGGGGAACAAAGGGAGAGAGAAAGGGGAGCAAAGGGAGCAACTGAGAGAAAGGGGAACAGAGAGAGAGAGAAAGGGGAACCGAGAGAGAGAGAGAGAAAGGGGAACAAAGGGAGAGAGGAAGGGGAGCAAAGGGAGCAAGTGAGAGAAAGGGGAACAGAGAGTGAGAGAGAGGGGAACAGAGAGTGAGAGAGAGGGGAACAGAGAGTGAGAGAGAGGGGAACAGAGAGTGAGAGTGAGAGAGAGGGGAACAGAGAGTGAGAGAGAGGGGAACAGAGAGTGAGAGTGAGAGAGAGGGGAACAGAGAGTGAGAGTGAGAGAGAGGGGAACAGAGAGTGAGAGTGAGAGAGAGGGGAACAGAGAGTGAGAGAGAGAGAAAGGGGAACAGAGAGTGAGAGAGAGAGAAAGGGGAACAGAGAGTGAGAGAGAGAGAAAGGGGAACAGAGAGTGAGAGAGAGAGAAAGGGGAACAGAGAGAGAGAAAGAGAAAGGGGAACAGAGAGAGAGAGAGAAAGGGGAACAGAGAGAGAGAAAGAGAAAGGGGAACAGAGAGAGAGAAAGAGAAAGGGGAACAGAGAGAGAGAGAGAAAGGGGAACAGAGAGAGAGAGAGAAAGGGGAACAGAGAGAGAGAGAGAAAGGGGAACAGAGAGAGAGAGAGAAAGGGGAACAGAGAGAGAGAGAGAAAGGGGAACACAGAGAGAGAGAAAGGGGAACACAGAGAGAGAGAGAGAAAGGGGAACACAGAGAGAGAGAGAGAAAGGGGAACACAGAGAGAGAGAGAGAAAGGGGAACACAGAGAGAGAGAAAGGGGAACACAGAGAGAGAGAGAGAAAGGGGAACACAGAGAGAGAGAGAGAAAGGGGAACACAGAGAGAGAGAGAGAAAGGGGAACACAGAGAGAGAGAGAGAAAGGGGAACACAGAGAGAGAGAGAGAAAGGGGAACAGAGAGAGAGAGAGAGAAAGGGGAACACAGAGAGAGAGAGAGAAAGGGGAACACAGAGAGAGAGAGAGAAAGGGGAACACAGAGAGAGGGAGAGAATGGGGAACACAGAGAGAGAGAGAGAGAATGGGGAACACAGAGAGAGAGAGAGAATGGGGAACACAGAGAGAGAGAGAATGGGGAACACAGAGAGAGAGAGAATGGGGAACACAGAGAGAGAGAGAATGGGGAACACAGAGAGAGAGAGAATGGGGAACACAGAGAGAGAGAGAATGGGGAACAGAGAGAGAGAGAGAAAGGGGAACAGAGAGAGAGAGAAAGGGGAACAGAGAGAGAGAGAAAGGGGAACAGAGAGAGAGAGAAAGGGGAACAGAGAGAGAGAGAAAGGGGAACAGAGAGAGAGAGAAAGGGGAACAGAGAGAGAGAGAAAGGGGAACAGAGAGAGAGAGAAAGGGGAACAGAGAGAGAGAGAATGGGGAACACAGAGAGAGAGAGAGAGAATGGGGAACACAGAGAGAGAGAGAGAGAATGGGGAACACAGAGAGAGAGAGAGAGAATGGGGAACACAGAGAGAGAGAGAGAGAATGGGGAACACAGAGAGAGAGAGAGAGAATGGGGAACACAGAGAGAGAGAGAGAGAATGGGGGAGACAGAGAGAGAGAGAGAGAATGGGGGAGACAGAGAGAGAGAGAGAGAATGGGGGAACACAGAAGAGAGAGAGAAAGGGGAACAGAGAGAGAGAGAGAGAGAGAGAGAAAGGGAGACAGAGACAGAGAGAGAAAGGGGAACAGTGAGAGAGAGAAATGGGAACAGAGAGGAACAGATACAGAGAATGAGAAAGAAAGGGGAACAGTGAGAGTGAGAAAGGGAAACAGAGAGTGAGAGAAAGGGGAACAGAGAGAGAGAGAGAAAGGGAAACAGAGTGAGAGAGAGAAAGGGGAGCAAAGGGAGCGAGTGCGAAAGAGGAACAGGGAGAGAGAAAGGGGAACAAAGGGGAACAGAGAGAGAGTGAGAGAGAGAGAAAGGGTTACAGAGAGAGAGAATGGGTTACAGAGAGAGGGAGAGAGAGAAAGGGGAACAGAGAGAGAGAGCGAGCGAAAGGGGAACAGAGAGATTGAGAGAAAGGGGAACAGAGAGGTCGAGAGAGAAAGGAACAGAGAGGGAGTGAAAAGGGATCATCGAGAGAGAGAAAGGAACACAGCGAGAGAGAGAACGGGGAACAGGGAGAGAGAGAGAGAACGGGGGAGAGAGAGAGAGGGGAACAGATACAGAGTAAGAAAGGGGAACAGAGAGAGAGAGAAAGGGGAACAGAGAGAGAGAGAAAGGGGAACAGAGAGAGAGAGAAAGGGGAACAGAGAGAGAGTGAAAGGGGAACAGAGAGAGAGTGAAAGGGAAACAGACAGTGAGAGAAAAAGGGGAACAGAGTGAGAGAAAAAGGGGAACAGAGTGAGAGAAAAAGGGGAACAGAGTGAGAGAGAGGGGAACAGAGAGAGAGAGAGAGAGAGAGGGGGGAACAGAGAGAGGGAGAGAGGGGGGAACAGAGAGAGGGAGAGAAAGGGGAACAGAGAGGGAGAGAAAGGGGAACAGAGAGAGAGAGAAAGGGGAACAGAGAGAGAGAGAAAGGGGAACAGAGAGAGAGAGAAAGGGGAACAGAGAGAGAGAAAGGGGTACAGAAAGTGAGAGAGAGAGAGAGAAAGGGAGACAGAGAGAGAAATGGGAACAGAGAGAGAGAGAGAAAGGGGAACAGAGAGAGAGAGGGAGAAAGGGGAACAGGGAGAGGGAGAGAGAGAGAAAGGGGATCAGAGAGAGAGAGCGCGTGAAAGAGGAACAGAGAGATTGAGAGAAAGGGGAACTGAGAGGTCGAGAGAGAAAGGAACAGAGAGGGAGTGAAAAGGGATCATCGAGAGAGAGAAAGGAACACAGCGAGAGAGAGAAAGGAACACAGCGAGAGAGAGAAAGGGGATCAGAGAGAGAGAGAAAGGGGATCAGAGAGAGAGAGAAAGGGGATCAGAGAGAGAGAGAAAGGGGATCAGAGAGAGAGAGAAAGGGGATCAGAGAGAGAGAGAAAGGGGATCAGAGAGAGAGAGAAAGGGGATCAGAGAGAGAGTGAAAGGGGATCAGAGAGAGAGTGAAAGGGGATCAGAGAGAGAGTGAAAGGGGATCAGAGAGAGAGTGAAAGGGGATCAGAGAGAGAGTGAAAGGGGAACAGACAGTGAGAGAAAAAGGGGAACAGAGTGAGAGAGAGGGGAACAGAGAGAGAGAGAGAGAGTGAAAGGGGATCAGAGAGAGAGTGAAAGGGGATCAGAGAGAGAGTGAAAGGGGATCAGAGAGAGAGTGAAAGGGGATCAGAGAGAGAGTGAAAGGGGAACAGAGAGCGGGAGTGAAAGGGGAACAGAGAGCGGGAGAGAAAGGGGAACAGAGAGCGGGAGAGAAAGGGGAACAGAGAGCGGGAGAGAAAGGGGAACAGAGAGAGAGAGAAACGGGAACAGAGAGAGAGTGAAAGGGGAACAGAGAGAGAGCGTGAAAGGGGAACAGAGAGAGAGAGTGAAAGGGGAACAGAGAGAGAGTAAGGGGAACAGAGAGTGAGTGAAAGGGGAACAGACAGTGAGAGAAAAAGGGGAACAGAGTGAGAGAAAAAGGGGAACAGAGAGAGAGAGAGAGAAAGGGGAACAGAGAGCGGGAGAGAAAGGGGAACAGAGAGCGGGAGAGAAAGGGGAACAGAGAGCGGGAGAGAAAGGGGAACAGAGAGCGGGAGAGAAAGGGGAACAGAGAGCGGGAGAGAAAGGGGAACAGAGAGCGGGAGAGAAAGGGGAACAGAGAGCGGGAGAGAAAGGGGAACAGAGAGCGGGAGAGAAAGGGGAACAGAGAGCGGGAGAGAAAGGGGAACAGAGAGCGGGAGAGAAAGGGGAACAGAGAGCGGGAGAGAAATGGGAACAGAGAGAGAGAGAGGGAGAAAGGGGAACAGAGAGAGAGAGAGGGAGAAAGGGGAACAGGGAGAGGGAGAGAGAGAGAAAGGGGATCAGAGAGAGAGAGCGCGTGAAAGAGGAACAGAGAGATTGAGAGAAAGGGGAACAGAGAGGTCGAGAGAGAAAGGGGATCAGAGAGAGAGAGAAAGGGGATCAGAGAGAGAGAGAGAGGGAAAGGGGATCAGAGAGAGAGAGAGAGAGAGAGAAAGGGGATCAGAGAGAGAGAGAGAGAAAGGGAAACAGAGAGAGAGAGAGAAGGTGAGATAGAGAGGGAGAAAGGGGGAGAGAGAGAAAGGGGAACAGAGAGCGAAAGGGGAACAGAGAGAGAGAGAGAGAGAGAGAGAAAGGGATTCAGAGAGAGAGAGCGCGCGAAAGGGGAACAGAGAGAGAGAGAGAAGGTGAGATAGAGAGAGAGAAAGGGGAACAGAGAGAGACAGGGGAACAGAGAGCGAAAGGTGAACAGAGAGAGAGAGAGATAGAGAGAAAGGGGAAGAGAGAGAGAGAGAGAGAGAAAGGGATTCAGAGAGAGAGAGAGAGAGCGCGCGAAAGGGGAACAGAGAAAGGGAGAGAGAAAGGGGAACAGAGAGAAAGGGGAACAGAGATAGTGCGTAAGGGGAACAGAGATACAGAGAGAAAGGGGAGCAAAGGGAGTGAGAGAGAGAGGGGAACAGAGAGAGAGCGAGAAAGGGGAACAAAGGGAGAGAGAAAGGGGAGCAAAGGGAGCAAGTGAGAGAGAGGGGAACAGAGAGTGAGAGAGAGGGGAACAGAGAGTGAGAGAGAGGGGAACAGAGAGTGAGAGAGAGGGGAACAGAGAGTGAGAGAGAGGGGAACAGAGAGTGAGAGAGAGGGGAACAGAGAGCGAGAGAGAGAGAAAGGGGAACAGAGAGAGAGAGAGAGAAAGGGGAACAGAAAGAGAGAGAGAGAAAGGGGAACAAAGGGAGAGAGAAAGGGGAGCAAAGGGAGCAACTGAGAGAAAGGGGAACAGAGAGAGAGAGAAAGGGGAACCGAGAGAGAGAGAGAGAAAGGGGAACAAAGGGAGAGAGGAAGGGGAGCAAAGGGAGCAAGTGAGAGAAAGGGGAACAGAGAGTGAGAGAGAGGGGAACAGAGAGTGAGAGAGAGGGGAACAGAGAGTGAGAGAGAGGGGAACAGAGAGTGAGAGAGAGGGGAACAGAGAGTGAGAGAGAGGGGAACAGAGAGTGAGAGAGAGGGGAACAGAGAGTGAGAGAGAGGGGAACAGAGAGTGAGAGAGAGGGGAACAGAGAGTGAGAGTGAGAGAGAGGGGAACAGAGAGTGAGAGTGAGAGAGAGGGGAACAGAGAGTGAGAGTGAGAGAGAGGGGAACAGAGAGTGAGAGTGAGAGAGAGGGGAACAGAGAGTGAGAGTGAGAGAGAGGGGAACAGAGAGTGAGAGAGAGGGGAACAGAGAGTGAGAGAGAGGGGAACAGAGAGTGAGAGAGAGGGGAACAGAGAGTGAGAGTGAGAGAGAGGGGAACAGAGAGTGAGAGTGAGAGAGAGGGGAACAGAGAGTGAGAGAAAGAGAAAGGGGAACAGAGAGAGAGAGAGAAAGGGGAACAGAGAGAGAGAAAGAGAAAGGGGAACAGAGAGAGAGAGAGTAAGGGGAACAGAGAGAGAGAGAGAAAGGGGAACAGAGAGAGAGAGAGAAAGGGGAACAGAGAGAGAGAGAGAAAGGGGAACAGAGAGAGAGAGAGAAAGGGGAACAGAGAGAGAGAGAGAAAGGGGAACAGAGAGAGAGAGAGAAAGGGGAACAGAGAGAGAGAGAGAAAGGGGAACACAGAGAGAGAGAGAGAAAGGGGAACACAGAGAGAGAGAGAGAAAGGGGAACACAGAGAGAGAGAGAGAAAGGGGAACACAGAGAGAGAGAGAGAAAGGGGAACACAGAGAGAGAGAGAGAAAGGGGAACACACAGAGAGAGAGAGAGAAAGGGGAACACACAGAGAGAGAGAGAGAAAGGGGAACACACAGAGAGAGAGAGAGAAAGGGGAACACACAGAGAGAGAGAGAGAAAGGGGAACACAGAGAGAGAGAGAAAGGGGAACACAGAGAGAGAGAGAGAAAGGGGAACACAGAGAGAGAGAGAGAAAGGGGAACACAGAGAGAGAGAGAAAGGGGAACACAGAGAGAGAGAGAGAAAGGGGAACACAGAGAGAGAGAGAGAAAGGGGAACACAGAGAGAGGGAGAGAATGGGGAACACAGAGAGAGAGAGAGAATGGGAACACAGAGAGAGAGAGAGAATGGGGAACACAGAGAGAGAGAGAATGGGGAACACAGAGAGAGAGAGAATGGGGAACACAGAGAGAGAGAGAATGGGGAACACAGAGAGAGAGAGAATGGGGAACACAGAGAGAGAGAGAATGGGGAACACAGAGAGAGAGAGAATGGGGAACACAGAGAGAGAGAGAATGGGGAACACAGAGAGAGAGAGAATGGGGAACACAGAGAGAGAGAGAATGGGGAACACAGAGAGAGAGAGAATGGGGAACACAGAGAGAGAGAGAATGGGGAACACAGAGAGAGAGAGAATGGGGAACACAGAGAGAGAGAGAATGGGGAACACAGAGAGAGAGAGAATGGGGAACACAGAGAGAGAGAGAATGGGGAACACAGAGAGAGAGAGAATGGGGAACACAGAGAGAGAGAGAATGGGGAACACAGAGAGAGAGAGAATGGGGAACACAGAGAGAGAGAGAATGGGGAACACAGAGAGAGAGAGAATGGGGAACACAGAGAGAGAGAGAATGGGGAACAGAGAGAGAGAGAAAGGGGAACACAGAGAGAGAGAGAGAGAATGGGGAACACAGAGAGAGAGAGAGAGAATGGGGGAGACAGAGAGAGAGAATGGGGGAGACAGAGAGAGAGAGAGAAAGGGGAACACACAGAGAGAGAGGGAGAGAAAGGGGAACAGAGAGAGAGAGAGAGAGAAAGGGAGACAGAGAGAGAGAGAAATGGGAACAGAGAGGAACAGATACAGAGAATGAGAAAGAAAGGGAACAGAGAGAGAGAGAGAAAGGGTTACAGAGAGAGAGAAAGGGTTACAGAGAGAGAGAAAGGGTTACAGAGAGAGGGAGAGAGAGAAAGGGGAACAGAGAGAGAGAGCGAGCGAAAGGGGAACAGAAAGAGAGAGAGAGAGAGAGAGAGCGTGTGAAAGAGGAACAGAGAGATTGAGAGAAAGGGGAACAGAGAGGTCGAGAGAGAAAGGAACAGAGAGGGAGTGAAAAGGGATCATCGAGAGAGAGAAAGGAACACAGCAAGAGAGAGAAAGGGGAACAGGGAGAGAGAGAGAGAACGGGGGAGAGAGAGAACGGGGGAGAGAGAGAACGGGGGAGAGAGAGAACGGGGGAGAGAGGGGAACAGAGAGTGAGAGAGAGGGGAACAGAGAGTGAGAGAGAGGGGAACAGAGAGTGAGAGAGAGGGGAACAGAGAGTGAGAGAGAGGGGAACAGAGAGTGAGAGAGAGGGGAACAGAGAGTGAGAGAGAGGGGAACAGAGAGTGAGAGAGAGGGGAACAGAGAGTGAGAGAGAGGGGAACAGAGAGTGAGAGAGAAAGGGGAACAGAGAGAGAGAGAGAGAGAGAGAAAGGGGAACAGAGAGAGAGAGAGAGAGAGAGAAAGGGGAACAGAGAGAGAGAGAGAAAGGGGAACAGAGAGAGAAAGGGGAACACAGAGAGAGAAAGGGGAACACAGAGAGAGAAAGGGGAACACAGAGAGAGAAGGGGAACACAGAGAGAGAAAGGGGAACACAGAGAGAGAGAGAGAATGGGGAACACAGAGAGAGAGAGAGAATGGGGAACACAGAGAGAGAGAGAGAATGGGGAACACAGAGAGAGAGAGAGAATGGGGAACACAGAGAGAGAGAGAGAATGGGGAACACAGAGAGAGAGAGAGAATGGGGAACACAGAGAGAGAGAGAATGGGGAACAGAGAGAGAGAGAGAGAATAGGGGAACACAGAAGAGAGAGAGAAAGGGGAACAGACAGAGAGAGAGGGAGAGAAAGGGGAACAGAGAGACAGAGAGAGAGAGAGAAAGGGAGACAGAGACAGAGAGAGAGAGAGAAAGGGAACAGAGAGAGAGAGAAATGGGAACAGAGAGGAACAGATACAGAGAATGAGAAAGAAAGGGGAACAGTGAGAGTGAGAAAGGGAAACAGAGAGTGAGAGAAAGGGGAACAGAGAGAGAGAGAGAGAGAGAGAGAAAGGGAAACAGAGTGAGAGAGAGAAAGGGGAGCAAAGGGAGCGAGTGCGAAAGGGGAACAGGGAGAGAGAAAGGGGAACAAAGGGAGAGAGAAAGGGGAACAGAGAGAGAGTGAGAGAGAGAGAAAGGGTTACAGAGAGAGAGAAAGGGGAACAGAGAGAGGGAGAGAGAGAAAGGGGAACAGAGAGAGAGCGAGCGAAAGGGGAACAGAGAGAAAGAGAGAGAGAGAAAGGGGATCAGAGAGAGAGAGCGCGTGAAAGAGGAACAGAGAGATTGAGAGAAAGGGGAACAGAGAGGTCGAGAGAGAAAGGAACAGAGAGGGAGTGAAAAGGATCATCGAGAGAGAGAAAGGAACACAGCGAGAGAGAGAAAGGGGAACAGGGAGAGAGAGAGAGAACGGGGGAGAGAGAGAGAGGGGAACAGATACAGAGTGAGAAAGGGGAACAGAGAGAGGGAGAGAAAGGGGAACAGAGAGAGAGAGAAAGGGGAACAGAGAGAGAGAGAAAGGGGAACAGAGAGAGAGAGAAAGGGGAACAGAGAGAGAGAGAAAGGGGAACAGAGAGAGAGAGAAAGGGGAACAGAGAGAGAGAGAAAGGGGAACAGAGAGAGAGAGAGAAAGGGGAACAGAGAGAGAGAGAGAAAGGGGAACAGAGAGAGAGAGAAAGGGGAACAGAGAGAGAGAGAAAGGGGAACAGAGAGAGAGAGAAAGGGGAACAGAGAGAGAGAGAAAGGGGAACAGAGAGAGAGAGAAAGGGGAACAGAGAGAGAGAAAGGGGTACAGAAAGTGAGAGAGAGAGAGAAATGGGAACAGAGAGAGAGAGAGGGAGAAAGGGGAATAGGGAGAGGGAGAGAGAGAGAAAGGGGATCAGAGAGAGAGAGCGCGTGAAAGAGGAACAGAGAGATTGAGAGAAAGGGGAACTGAGAGGTCGAGAGAGAAAGGAACAGAGAGGGAGTGAAAAGGGATCATCGAGAGAGAGAAAGGAACACAGCGAGAGAGAGAAAGGAACACAGCGAGAGAGAGAGAAAGGGGATCAGAGAGAGAGAGAAAGGGGATCAGAGAGAGAGAGAAAGGGGATCAGAGAGAGAGAGAAAGGGGATCAGAGAGAGAGAGAGAGAAAGGGGATCAGAGAGAGAGAGAGAGAGAGAGGGAAAGGGGATCAGAGAGAGAGAGAGAGAGAGAGAGGGAAAGGGGATCAGAGAGAGAGAGCGCGGTGAAAGAGGAACAGAGAGATTGAGAGAAAGGGGAACAGAGAGGTCGAGAGAGAGAAAGGGGATCAGAGAGAGAGAGAAAGGGGATCAGAGAGAGAAAGGGGATCAGAGAGAGAGAGAGAGAGGAAAGGGGATCAGAGAGAGAGAGAGAGGGAAAGGGGATCAGAGAGAGAGAGAGAGAGAGAGAGAAAGGGATCAGAGAGAGAGAGAGAGAAAGGGAAACAGAGAGAGAGAAAGGGGAACAGAGAGAGAGAGAGAGAAAGGGAAACAGAGAGAGAGAGAGAGAGAGGGAGAAAGGGGGAGAGAGAGAAAGGGGAACAGAGAGCGAAAGGGGAACAGAGAGAGAGAGAGAGAGAGAAAGGGATTCAGAGAGAGAGAGAGCGCGCGGCGAAAGGGGAACAGAGAGACAGAGAGAAAGGGGAACAGAGAAAGGGAGAGAGAAAGGGGAACAGAGAGAAAGGGGAACAGAGATAGTGCGTAAGGGGAACAGAAATACAGAGAGAAAGGGGAACAAAGGGAGAGAGAAAGGGGAGCAAAGGGAGTGAGAGAGAGAGGGGAACAGAGAGTGAGAGAGAGGGGAACAGAGAGCGAGAGAGAGAGAAAGGGGAACAGAGAGAGAGAGAGAGAAAGGGGAACAGAGAGAGAGAGAGAAAGGGGAACAAAGGGAGAGAGAAAGAGGAGCAAAGGGAGCAACTGAGAGAAAGGGGAACAGAGAGAGAGAGAAAGGGGAACCGAGAGAGAGAGAGAAAGGGGAACAAAGGGAGAGAGGAAGGGGAGCAAAGGGAGCAAGTGAGAGAGAGGGGAACAGAGAGTGAGAGTGAGAGAGAGGGGAACAGAGAGTGAGAGTGAGAGAGAGGGGAACAGAGAGTGAGAGTGAGAGAGAGGGGAACAGAGAGTGAGAGTGAGAGAGAGGGGAACAGAGAGTGAGAGTGAGAGAGAGGGGAACAGAGAGTGAGAGTGAGAGAGAGGGGAACAGAGAGTGAGAGTGAGAGAGAGGGGAACAGAGAGTGAGAGTGAGAGAGAGGGGAACAGAGAGTGAGAGTGAGAGAGAGGGGAACAGAGAGTGAGAGTGAGAGAGAGGGGAACAGAGAGTGAGAGTGAGAGAGAGGGGAACAGAGAGTGAGAGTGAGAGAGAGGGGAACAGAGAGTGAGAGTGAGAGAGAGGGGAACAGAGAGTGAGAGTGAGAGAGAGGGGAACAGAGAGTGAGAGTGAGAGAGAGGGGAACAGAGAGTGAGAGTGAGAGAGAGGGGAACAGAGAGTGAGAGTGAGAGAGAGGGGAACAGAGAGTGAGAGTGAGAGAGAGGGGAACAGAGAGTGAGAGTGAGAGAGAGGGGAACAGAGAGTGAGAGTGAGAGAGAGGGGAACAGAGAGTGAGAGTGAGAGAGAGGGGAACAGAGAGTGAGAGTGAGAGAGAGGGGAACAGAGAGTGAGAGTGAGAGAGAGGGGAACAGAGAGTGAGAGTGAGAGAGAGGGGAACAGAGAGTGAGAGTGAGAGAGAGGGGAACAGAGAGTGAGAGTGAGAGAGAGGGGAACAGAGAGTGAGAGTGAGAGAGAGGGGAACAGAGAGTGAGAGTGAGAGAGAGGGGAACAGAGAGTGAGAGTGAGAGAGAGGGGAACAGAGAGTGAGAGTGAGAGAGAGGGGAACAGAGAGTGAGAGTGAGAGAGAGGGGAACAGAGAGTGAGAGTGAGAGAGAGGGGAACAGAGAGTGAGAGTGAGAGAGAGGGGAACAGAGAGTGAGAGTGAGAGAGAGGGGAACAGAGAGTGAGAGTGAGAGAGAGGGGAACAGAGAGTGAGAGTGAGAGAGAGGGGAACAGAGAGTGAGAGTGAGAGAGAGGGGAACAGAGAGTGAGAGTGAGAGAGAGGGGAACAGAGAGTGAGAGTGAGAGAGAGGGGAACAGAGAGTGAGAGTGAGAGAGAGGGGAACAGAGAGTGAGAGTGAGAGAGAGGGGAACAGAGAGTGAGAAAGGGGAACAGAGAGAGAGAGAGAGAGAGAGAAAGGGGAACAGAGAGAGAGAGAGAGAGAGAGAGAGAAAGGGGAACAGAGAGAGAGAGAGAGAGAGAGAAAGGGGAACAGAGAGAGAGAGAGAAAGGGGAACAGAGAGAGAGAGAGAAAGGGGAACACAGAGAGGAGAGAGAAAGGGGAACACAGAGAGAGAGAGAGAAAGGGGAACACAGAGAGAGAGAGAGAAAGGGGAACAGAGAGAGAGAGAGAAAGGGGAACACAGAGAGAGAGAGAGAAAGGGGAACACAGAGAGAGAGAGAGAAAGGGGAACACAGAGAGAGAGAGAGAAAGGGGAACACAGAGAGAGAGAGAGAAAGGGAACACAGAGAGAGAGAGAGAAAGGGGAACACAGAGAGAGAGAGAGAGAAAGGGGAACACAGAGAGAGAGAGAGAGAAAGGGGAACACAGAGAGAGAGAATGGGGAACACAGAAGAGAGAGAGAATGGGGAACACAGAGAGAGAGAGAGAGAATGGGGGAGACAGAGAGAGAGAGAGAAAGGGGAACACAGAAGAGAGAGAGAAAGGGGAACAGACAGAGAGAGAGGGAGAGAAAGGGGAACAGAGAGAGAGAGAGAAAGGGAGACAGAGAGAGAGAGAAATGGGAACAGAGAGGAACAGATACAGAGAATGAGAAAGAAAGGGGAACAGTGAGAGTGAGAAAGGGAAACAGAGAGTGAGAGAAAGGGGAACAGAGAGAGAGAGAGAGAAAGGGAAACAGTGAGAGAGAGAAAGGGGAGCAAAGGGAGCGAGTGCGAAAGGGGAACAGGGAGAGAGAAAGGGGAACAAAGGGAGAGAGAAAGGGGAACAGAGAGAGAGTGAGAGAGAGAGAAAGGGTTACAGAGAGAGAGAATGGGTTACAGAGAGAGGGAGAGAGAGAAAGGGGAACAGAGAGAGAGAGCGAGTGAAAGGGGAACAAAGAGAGAGAGAGAGAGAGAAAGGGGATCAGAGAGAGAGAGCGCGTGAAAGAGGAACAGAGAGATTGAGAGAAAGGGGAACAGAGAGGTCGAGAGAGAAAGGAACAGAGAGGGAGTGAAAAGGGATCATCGAGAGAGAGAAAGGAACACAGCAAGAGAGAGAAAGGGGAACAGGGAGAGAGAGAGAGAACGGGGGAGAGAGAGAGAGGGGAACAGATACAGAGTAAGAAAGGGGAACAGAGAGAGAGAGAAAGGGGAACAGAGAGAGAGAGAAAGGGGAACAGAGAGAGAGAGAAAGGGGAACAGAGAGAGAGAGAAAGGGGAACAGAGAGAGAGAGAAAGGGGAACAGAGAGAGAGAGAAAGGGGAACAGAGAGAGAGAGAAGGGGAACAGAGAGTGAGAGAAAAAGGGGAACAGAGTGAGAGAAAAAGGGGAACAGAGTGAGAGAAAAAGGGGAACAGAGTGAGAGAGAGGGGAACAGAGAGAAGAGAGTGAGAGGGGGGAACAGAGAGAGGGAGAGAAAGGGGAACAGAGAGGGAGAGAAAGGGGAACAGAGAGGGAGAGAAAGGGGAACAGAGAGAGAGAGAAAGGGGAACAGAGAGAGAGAGAAAGGGGAACAGAGAGAGAGAGAAAGGGGAACAGAGAGAGAGAGAAAGGGGAACAGAGAGAGAGAGAAAGGGGAACAGAGAGAGAGAGAAAGGGGAACAGAGAGAGAGAGAAAGGGGAACAGAGAGAGAGAGAAAGGGGAACAGAGAGAGAGAGAAAGGGGAACAGAAAGTGAGAGAGAGAGAGAGAAAGGGAGACAGAGAGAGAAATGGGAACAGAGAGAGAGAGAGAAATGGGAACAGAGACGGGAACAGATACAGAGAAAGAGTGCGAAAGCGGAACAGAGAGACAGAGAAAGGGGAGCAAGTGAGAGAAAGGGGAACAGAGAGAGAGAGTGCGAAAGGGGAACAGAGAGAGAGAGTGCGAAAGGGGAACAGAGAGAGAGAGTGCGTAAGGGGAACAGAGATACAGAGCGAAAGGGGAACAAAGGGAGAGAGAAAGGGGAGCAAAGGGAGCGAGTGAGAGAAAGGGGAACAGAGTGAGAGAGAGAGAGAATGGGGAACAGACAGAGTGAGAGAGAGAGAAAGGGGAACAGACAGAGAGAGGGAGAGAAAGGGAGACAGAGAGAGAGAGAGAGAGAAATGGGAACAGAGAGAGAGAGAGAGGGGAACAGAATACAGAGAATGAGAAAGAAAGGGGAACAGAGAGAGAGTGAGGGGAACAGATACAGAGAATGAGAAAGAAAGGGGAACAGAGAGAGAGAGTGCGAAAGGGGAACAGAGGGGAGAGAGTGCGAAAGGGGAACAGAGATACAGAGAGAAAGGTGAACAAAGGGAGAGAGAAAGGGGAGCAAAGGGGAGCGAGTGAGAGAAAGCTGAACAGAGAGAGAGAGAGAAAGGGGAACAGAGAGAGAGAGAGGGACAGAGAGAGAGAGAAAGGGGAACAGAGTGAGAGAGAGAGAAAGGGAACAGAGTGAGAGAGAGAGAAAGGGGAACAAAGGGAGAGAGAAAGGGGAACAAAGGGAGAGAGAAAGGGAGCAAAGGGAAGCGAGTGAGAGAAAGGGGAACAGATACAGAGAAAGAGAGAAAGGGAAACAGAGAGAGAGAGGGAGAAGGGGAACAAAGGGAGAGAGAAAGGTGAACAGAGAGCGTGAAAGGGGAACAGAGAGAGAGCGTGAAAGGGGAACAGAGAGAGAGCGTGAAAGGGGAACAGAGAGAGAGCGTGAAAGGGGAACAGAGAGAGAGCGTGAAAGGGGAACAGAGAGAGAGCGTGAAAGGGGAACAGAGAGAGAGCGTGAAAGGGGAACAGAGAGAGAGCGTGAAAGGGGAACAGAGAGAGAGCGTGAAAGGGGAACAGAGAGAGAGCGTGAAAGGGGAACAGAGAGAGAGCGTGAAAGGGGAACAGAGAGAGAGAGTGAAAGGGGAACAGAGAGAGTGAAAGGGGAACAGAGAGAGTGAAAGGGGAACAGAGAGAGTGAAAGGGGAACAGAGAGAGAGTAAGGGGAACAGAGAGAGAGTAAGGGGAACAGAGAGAGAGAGAGTAAGGGGAAACAGAGAGAGAGAGAGAAAGACGAACAGAGAGAGTAAGAAAGGGGAACCGAGAGAGTAAGAAAGGGGAACCGAGAGAGTAAGAAAGGGGAACCGAGAGACAGAGAAAGGAACAGAGTCGAGAGAGAGAAAGGAACAGAGAGGAGTGAAAAGGGATCATCGAGAGAGGGAAAGGAACAGAGAGAGAGAAAGAGAAAGGGGAACGAAGAGAGTGAGAGAGAGAAAGGGGAAATGGGAGAGAGAGTGTGAAAGGGGAACCGAGAGAAAGAGAAAGGAACAGAGAGAGAAAGGGGAGAGGGGAACAGATAGAGAGAGAGGGAGAAAGGGGAACAGAGAGAGTGCGAAAGGGGAACAGAAAGTGAGAGAAAAAGGGGAACAGGGAGAGAGAGAGAGGGGGCAAAAGGGGAACAAAGGGAGAGAGAAAGGGGAGCAAAGGGAGCGAGTGAGAGAGAAAGGGGAACAGGGAAAGAGTGCGAAAGGGGAACAGAGAGAGAAAGGGGAGCAAAGGGAGCGAGAGAGAGGGGGAACAGAGAGAGAGAGAGAGAGAATGGGGAACAGAGAGTGAGAGAGAGAGAATGGGGAACAGAGAGTGAGAGAGAGAGAAAGGGGAACAGAGAGAGAGAGAGAAAGGGGAACAGAGATAGTGCGTAAGGGGAACAGAGATACAGAGAGAAAGGGGAACAAAGGGAGAGAGAAAGGGGAGCAAAGGGAGTGAGAGAGAGAGGGGAACAGAGAGAGAGCGAGAAAGGGGAACAAAGGGAGAGAGAAAGGGGAGCAAAGGGAGCAAGTGAGAGAAAGGGGAACAGAGAGTGAGAGAGAGGGGAACAGAGAGCGAGAGAGAGAGAAAGGGGAACAGAGAGAGAGAGAGAAAGGGGAACAGAGAGAGAGAGAGAGAAAGGGGAACAGAGAGAGAGAGAGAGAAAGGGGAACAGAGGGAGAGAGAAAGGGGAGCAAAGGGAGCAACTGAGGGAAAGGGGAACTGAGAGAGAGAGAAAGGGGAACTGAGAGAGAGAGAAAGGGGAACCGAGAGAGAGAGAGAGAAAGGGGAACAAAGGGAGAGAGAAAGGGGAGCAAAGGGAGCAAGTGAGAGAAAGGGGAACAGAGAGTGAGAGAGAGGGGAACAGAGAGTGAGAGTGAGAGAGAGGGGAACAGAGAGTGAGAGTGAGAGAGAGGGGAACAGAGAGTGAGAGAGAGGGGAACAGAGAGTGAGAGTGAGGGGAACAGAGAGTGAGAGAGAGGGGAACAGAGAGTGAGAGAGAGGGGGAACAGAGAGAGAGAGAGAGGGGAACAGAGAGAGAGAGAGAGAGAGAAAGGGGAACAGAGAGAGAGAGAGAGAGAAAGGGGAACAGAGAGAGAGAGAGAGAGAAAGGGGAACAGAGAGAGAGAGAGAGAGAAAGGGGAACAGAGAGAGAGAGAGAGAGAAAGGGAACAGAGAGAGAGAGAGAGAGAAAGGGGAACAGAGAGAGAGAGAGAGAGAAAGGGGAACAGAGAGAGAGAGAGAGAAAGGGGAACAGAGAGAGAGAGAGAGAAAGGGGAACAGAGAGAGAGAGAGAGAGAAAGGGGAACAGAGAGAGAGAGAGAGAAAGGGGAACAGAGAGAGAGAGAGAGAGAGAAAGGGGAACAGAGAGAGAGAAAGGGGAACAGAGAGAGAGAGAGAGAGAGAAAGGGGAACAGAGAGAGAGAGAGAAAGGGGAACACAGAGAGAGAGAGAATGGGGAACACAGAGAGAGAGAGAATGGGGAACACAGAGAGAGAGAGAATGGGGAACACAGAGAGAGAGAGAATGGGGAACACAGAGAGAGAGAGAATGGGGGAGACAGAGAGAGAGAGAGAATGGGGGAGACAGAGAGAGAGAGAGAATAGGGGAACACAGAAGAGAGAGAGAAAGGGGAACAGAGAGAGAGAGAGAAAGGGAGACAGAGACAGAGAGAGAGAGAGAAAAGGGGAACAGAGAGAGAGAGAAATGGGAACAGAGAGGAACAGATACAGAGAATGAGAAAGAAAGGGGAACAGTGAGAGTGAGAAAGGGAAACAGAGAGTGAGAGAAAGGGGGAACAGAGAGAGAGAGAGAGAGAAAGGGAAACAGAGTGAGAGAGAGAAAGGGGAGCAAAGGGAGCGAGTGCGAAAGGGGAACAAAAGGGAGAGAGAAAGGGTTACAGAGAGAGAGAATGGGTTACAGAGAGAGGGAGAGAGAGAAAGGGGAACAGAGAGAGAGAGAGAGCGAAAGGGGAACAGAGAGAGAGAGAGAAAGGGATCAGAGAGAGAGAGCGCGTGAAAGAGGAACAGAGAGATTGAGAGAAAGGGGAACAGAGAGGTCGAGAGAGAAAGGAACAGAGAGGGAGTGAAAAGGGATCATCGAGAGAGAGAAAGGAACACAGCGAGAGAGAGAACGGGGAACAGGGAGAGAGAGAGAGAACGGGGATGAGAGAGAGAGGGAACAGATACAGAGTAAGAAAGGGGAACAGATACAGAGTGAAAGGGGAACAGAGAGAGAGTGAAGGGGAACAGAGAGAGAGTGAAAGGGGAACAGAGAGAGAGTGAAAGGGGAACAGAGAGAGAGTGAAAGGGGAACAGAGTGAGAGAGAGGGGAACAGAGAGAGAGAGAGAGAAAGGGGAACAGAGAGAGGGAGAGAACGGGAACAGAGAGAGAGAGAAAGGGGAACAGAGAGAGAGAGAAAGGGGAACAGAGAGAGAGAGAAAGGGGAACAGAGAGAGAGAAAGGGGTACAGAAAGTGAGAGAGAGAGAGAGAAAGGGAGACAGAGAGAGAAATGGGAACAGAGAGAGAGAGAGAGAAAGGGGAACAGAGAGAGAGAGAGAGGGAGAAAGGGGAACAGGGAGAGGGAGAGAGAGAGAAAGGGGATCAGAGAGAGAGAGCGCGTGAAGAGGAACAGAGAGATTGAGAGAAAGGGGAACTGAGAGGTCGAGAGAGAAAGGAACAGAAAGGGAGTGAAAAGGGATCATCGAGAGAGAGGAAAGGAACACAGCGAGAGAGAGAAAGGAACACAGCGAGAGAGAGAAAGGAACAGAGCGAGAGAGAGAAAGGGGATCAGAGAGAGAGAGAAAGGGGATCAGAGAGAGAGAGAAAGGGATCAGAGAGAGAGAGAAGGGGATCAGAGAGAGAGAGAGAGAGGGAAAGGGGATCAGAGAGAGAGAGAGAGAGAGAGAGGGAAAGGGGATCAGAGAGAGAGAGCGCGTGAAAGAGGAACATGAGAGATTGAGAGAAAGGGGAACAGAGAGGTCGAGAGAGAAAGGGGATCAGAGAGAGAGAGAAAGGGGATCAGAGAGAGAGAGAAAGGGGATCAGAGAGAGAGAGAGAGAGAGAGAGGGAAAGGGGATCAGAGAGAGAGAGAGAGAGAGAGAGAGAAAGGGGATCAGAGAGAGAGAGAGAGAAAGGGAAACAGAGAGAGAGAGAAAGGGAAACAGAGAGAGAGAGAGAGGGAGAAAGGGGGAGAGAGAGAAAGGGGAACAGAGAGCGAAAGGGGAACAGAGAGAGAGAGAGAGAGAAAGGGATTCAGAGAGAGAAGAGCGCGCGAAAGGGGAACAGAGAGAGAGAGAGAAGTGAGATAGAGAGAGAGAGAAAGGGGAACAGAGAGAGACAGGCAAACAGAGAGCGAAAGGTGAACAGAGAGAGAGAGAGATAGAGAGAAAGGGGAAGAGAGAGAGAGAGAGAGAGAGAGAGAAAGGGATTCAGAGAGAGAGAGAGAGCGCGCGAAAGGGGAACAGAGAGACAGAGAGAAAGGGGAACAGAGAAAGGGAGAGAGAAAGGGGAACAGAGATAGTGCGTAAGGGGAACAGAGATACAGAGAGAAAGGGGAACAAAGGGAGAGAGAAAGGGGAGCAAAGGGAGTGAGAGAGAGAGGGGAACAGAGAGAGAGCGAGAAAGGGGAACAAAGGGAGAGAGAAAGGGGAGCAAAGGGAGCAAGTGAGAGAGAGGGAACAGAGAGCGAGAGAGAGAGAAAGGGGAACAGAGAGAGAGAGAGAGAAAGGGAACAGAGAGAGAGAGAGAGAAAGGGGAACAAAGGGAGAGAGAAAGGGGTGCAAAGGGAGCAACTGAGAGAAAGGGGAACAGAGAGAGAGAGAAAGGGGAACCGAGACAGAGAGAGAGAAAGGGGAACAAAGGGAGAGAGGAAGGGGAGCAAAGGGAGCAAGTGAGAGAGAGGGGAACAGAGAGTGAGAGTGAGAGAGAGGGGAACAGAGAGTGAGAGTGAGAGAGAGGGGAACAGAGAGTGAGAGTGAGAGAGAGGGGAACAGAGAGTGAGAGTGAGAGAGAGGGGAACAGAGAGTGAGAGTGAGAGAGAGGGGAACAGAGAGTGAGAGTGAGAGAGAGGGGAACAGAGAGTGAGAGTGAGAGAGAGGGGAACAGAGAGTGAGAGAGAGGGGAACAGAGAGTGAGAGAGAGGGGAACAGAGAGTGAGAGAGAGGGGAACAGAGAGGTGAGAGGAGAGGGGAACAGAGAGTGAGAGTGAGAGAGAGGGAACAGAGAGTGAGAGAGAGAGAGAGGGAACAGAGAGTGAGAGAGAGAGAGAGGGAACAGAGAGTGAGAGAGAGAGAGAGGGGAACAGAGAGTGAGAGATGAGAGAGAGAGGGAACAGAGAGTGAGAGAGAGAGAGAGAGGGGAACAGAGAGTGAGAGAGAGAGAGAGGGGAACAGAGAGTGAGAGAGAGAGAGGGAACAGAGAGTGAGAGAGAGAGAGGGGAACAGAGAGTGAGAGAGAGAGAAAGGGAACAGAGAGAGAGAGAGAGAAAGGGGAACAGAGAGAGAGAGAGAGAAAGGGAACAGAGAGAGAGAGAGAAAGGGGAACAGAGAGAGAGAGAGAAAGGGGAACAGAGAGAGAGAGAGAGAGAGAGGGAACAGAGAGTGAGAGAGAGAGAGAGAGGGGAACAGAGAGTGAGAGAGAGAGAGAGAGGGGAACAGAGAGTGAGAGAGAGAGAGGGGAACAGAGAGTGAGAGAGAGAAAGGGGAACAGAGAGAGAGAGAGAGAAAGGGGAACAGAGAGAGAGAGAGAGAAAGGGGAACAGAGAGAGAGAGAGAAAGGGGAACAGAGAGAGAGAGAGAAAGGGGAACAGAGAGAGAGAGAGAAAGGGAACAGAGAGAGAGAGAGAAAGGGGATCAGAGAGAGAGAGAAAGGGGATCAGAGAGAGAGAGAGAGAGAGAGAGAGGGAAAGGGGATCAGAGAGAGAGAGAGAGAGAGAGAGAGAAAGGGGATCAGAGAGAGAGAGAGAGAAGGGAAACAGAGAGAGAGAGAAAGGGAAACAGAGAGAGAGAGAGAGGGAGAAAGGGGAGAGAGAGAAAGGGAACAGAGAGCGAAAGGGGAACAGAGAGAGAGAGAGAGAGAAAGGGATTCAGAGAGAGAGAGCGCGCGAAAGGGGAACAGAGAGAGAGAGAGAAGGTGAGATAGAGAGAGAGAAAGGGGAACAGAGAGAGACAGGCAAACAGAGAGCGAAAGGTGAACAGAGAGAGAGAGATAGAGAGAAAGGGGAAGAGAGAGAGAGAGAGAGAGAGAGAGAAAGGGATTCAGAGAGAGTGAGAGAGAGCGCGCGAAGGGGAACAGAGAGACAGAGAGAAAGGGGAACAGAGAAAGGGAGAGAGAAAGGGGAACAGAGATAGTGCGTAAGGGAACAGAGATACAGAGAGAAAGGGGAAAAAGGGAGAGAGAAAGGGGAGCAAAGGGAGTGAGAGAGAGAGGGGAACAGAGAGAGAGCGAGAAAGGGGAACAAAGGGAGAGAGAAAGGGGAGCAAGGGAGCAAGTGAGAGAGAGGGGAACAGAGAGCGAGAGAGAGAGAAAGGGGAACAGAGAGAGAGAGAGAAAGGGGAACAGAGAGAGAGAGAGAGAAAGGGGAACAAAGGGAGAGAGAAAGGGGTGCAAAGGGAGCAACTGAGAGAAAGGGGAACAGAGAGAGAGAGAAAGGGGAACCGAGACAGAGAGAGAGAAAGGGGAGCAAAGGGAGCAAGTGAGAGAGAGGGGAACAGAGAGTGAGAGTGAGAGAGAGGGGAACAGAGAGTGAGAGTGAGAGAGAGGGGAACAGAGAGTGAGAGTGAGAGAGAGGGGAACAGAGAGTGAGAGTGAGAGAGAGGGGAACAGAGAGTGAGAGTGAGAGAGAGGGGAACAGAGAGTGAGAGTGAGAGAGAGGGGAACAGAGAGTGAGAGTGAGAGAGAGGGGAACAGAGAGTGAGAGTGAGAGAGAGGGGACAGAGAGTGAGAGTTGAGAGAGAGGGGAACAGAGAGTGAGAGGTGAGAGAGAGGGGAACAGAGAGTGAGAGTGAGAGAGAGGGGAACAGAGAGTGAGAGTGAGAGAGAGGGGAACAGAGAGTGAGAGTGAAGGAGAGAGGGGAACAGAGAGTGAGAGTGAGAGAGAGGGGAACAGAGAGTGAGAGAGGGGAACAGAGAGGAGAGTGAGAGAGAGGGAACAGAGAGTGAGAGTAGAGAGAGAGGGGAACAGAGAGTGAGAGAGAGAGAGAGGGAACAGAGAGTGAGAGAGAGAGAGAGGGGAACAGAGAGTGAGAGAGAGAGAGAGGGGGAACAGAGAGTGAGAGAGAGAGAGAGAGGGGAACAGAGATGAGAGAGAGAGAGAGAGGGAACAGAGAGAGAGAGAGAGAGAGAGGGGAACAGAGAGTGAGAGAGAGATAGGGGAACAGAGAGTGAGAGAGAGAGAAAGGGAACAGAGAGAGAGAGAGAGAAAGGGGAACAGAGAGAGAGAGAGAGAAAGGGAACAGAGAGAGAGAGAGAAAGGGGAACAGAGAGAGAGAGAGAAAGGGGAACAGAGAGAGAGAGAGAAAGGGGAACAGAGAGAGAGAGAGAAAGGGGATCAGAGAGAGAGAGAAAGGGATAAGAGAGAGAGAGAGAGAGAGAGAGAGGGAAAGGGATCAGAGAGAGAGAGAGAGAGAGAAAGGGATCAGAGAGAGAGAGAGAGAAAGGGAAACAGAGAGAGAGAGAAAGGGAACAGAGAGAGAGAGAAAGGAAACAGAGAGAGAGAGAAAGGGAACAGAGAGAGAGAGAGGGAGAAAGGGGGAGAGAGAGAAAGGGGAACAGAGAGCGAAAGGGGAACAGAGAGAGAGAGAGAGAGAAAGGGATTCAGAGAGAGAGAGCGCGCGAAAGGGGAACAGGAGAGAGAGAGAGAAGGTGAGATAAGAGAGAGAGAAAGGGGAACAGAGAGAGACAGGCAAACAGAGAGCGAAAGGTGAACAGAGAGAGAGAGAGATAGAGAGAAAGGGGAAGAGAGAGAGAGAGAGAGAGAGAGAGAGAAAGGGATTCAGAGAGAGAGAGAGAGAGCGCGCGAAAGGGGAACAGAGAGACAGAGAGAAAGGGAACAGAGAAAGGGAGAGAGAAAGGGGAACAGAGATAGTGCGTAAGGGGAACAGAGATACAGAGAGAAAGGGGAACAAAGGGAGAGAGAAAGGGGAGCAAAGGGAGTGAGAGAGAGAGGGGAACAGAGAGAGAGCGAGAAAGGGAACAAAGGGAGAGAGAAAGGGGAGCAAAGGGAGCAAGTGAGAGAGAGGGGAACAGAGAGCGAGAGAGAGAGAAAGGGGAACAGAGAGAGAGAGAGAAAGGGGACAGAGAGAGAGAGAGAGAAAGGGGAACAAAGGGAGAGAGAAAGGGGTGCAAAGGGAGCAACTGAGAGAAAGGGGAACAGAGAGAGAGAGAAAGGGGAACCGAGACAGAGAGAGAGAAAGGGGAACAAAGGGAGAGAGGAAGGGGAGCAAAGGGAGCAAGTGATGAGAGAGGGGAACAGAGAGTGAGAGTGAGAGAGAGGGGAACAGAGAGTGAGAGTGAGAGAGAGGGGAACAGAGAGTGAGAGTGAGAGAGAGGGGAACAGAGAGTGAGAGTGAGAGAGAGGGGAACAGAGAGTGAGAGTGAGAGAGAGGGGAACAGAGAGTGAGAGTGAGAGAGAGAGGGGAACAGAGAGTGAGAGAGAGGGGAACAGAGAGTGAGAGAGAGGGGAACAGAGAGTGAGAGTGAGAGAGAGGGGAACAGAGAGTGAGAGTGAGAGAGAGGGGAACAGAGAGTGATGAGAGAGAGAGAGGGGAACAGAGAGTGAGAGAGAGAGAGAGGGGAACAGAGAGTGAGAGAGAGAGAGAGGGGAACAGAGAGTGAGAGAGAGAGAGAGGGGAACAGAGAGTGAGAGAGAGAGAAGAGGGGAACAGAGAGTGAGAGAGAGAGAGAGAGGGGAACAGAGAGAGAGGAGAGAGAGGGGACACAGAGTGAGGAGAGAGAAAGGGGAACAGAGAGAGAGAGAGAAAGGGGAACAGAGAGAGAGAGAGAGAAAGGGGAACAGAGAGAGAGAGAGAAAGGGAAGAGAGAGAGAGAGAAAGGGGAACAGAGAGAGAGAGAGAAGGGAACAGAGAGAGAGAGAGAAAGGGGATCAGAGAGAGAGAGAGAGAGAGAGAGGAAAGGGATCAGAGAGAGAGAGAGAGAGAGAGAGAGAGAAAGGGGATCAGAGAGAGAGAGAGGAGAAGGGGAAACAGAGAGGAGAGGAAGGGAAACAGAGAGAGAGAGAAAGGGGAAACAGAAA
>NW_027141491.1:0-57500 GCF_036365525.1 Heterodontus francisci | reverse complement strand
ATGGAGAGGAAGGGGAGGGAGAGAGGGAGGGAGATAGATGGAGAAGGAGGGGAGGGAGGGAGAGAGAGGGAGCGGGAGGGAGATAGATGGAGAGGGAGCGGGAGGGAGATAGATGGAGATGGAGAGGGAGGGGAGGGAGAGAGGAGAGAGGGAGGGGAGAGGGAGGGAAGGGAAGTAGAGGGAGAGAGATAGAATGAGAGGGAGAGAGATAGAATGGGAGGGGGAGAGATAGAATGGGAGGGGGAGAGTGAGAATGGGAGGGGGAGAGAGAGAATGAAAGAGGGAGAGGGAGGGAGGGGTGATGGGGGAGAGGGAAAGAGGGGGAGTGAGAGCTAGAGAGAGGCTATGAGAGAAAGAGGGAAGGAGGGAATGAAAGAAAGAGACAGAGACAGAGGGAATGAAAGACAGAAGGAGAGAGAGGAAAGAGAGTGGGGGAATGAGAGGGAGGAATCTGGGGTCGTTGGACAGGAATCAGGAACACAAAGCCTACATTTATAAATTGAGGCACAGAGTATAAAAACAAGGAGGTTTTTGGTGAATGTGGATTCGGTCCCAGTTGAAGGATTGTGTCCAGTTTGGAGGGATGTGGGGTGGACGGGGGTGGGTGAGGGGGAGAATTCTTTTAGCCAAGTCTGAGCGCCATTAGCCAGCACCTGCTGTGTGTGCCTCAGGACCACAGTGACTGCTGTATTTCCCAAGTCAGTCGACATGAGAGTAGTGACACTGTTGAGTCCATGAGGCTGCTCCGAGGACTGTCCCCAATATCAGTGACTCAGAATGACCTGGGATCAGGACCTGTGTTAGACAGGACCGGGACTGGATCCGGGTGGAAGTGGGATGGGAGATGGGAGGACTGGATCCGGGTGGAAGTGGGTTGGGAGATGGGAGGACTGGATCCGGGTGGAAGTGGGTTGGGAGATGGGAGGACTGGATCCGGATGGGTGTAGGTTGGGAGATGGGGAGGACTGGATCCGGATGGGAGTGGGTTGGGAGATGGGGAGGACTGGATCCGGATGGGTGTAGGTTGGGAGATGGGGAGGACTGGATCCGGATGGGAGTGGGTTGGGAGATGGGGAGGACTGGATCCGGATGGGAGTGGGTTGGGAGATGGGGAGGACTGGATCCGGATGGGAGTGGGTTGGGAGATGGGGGGGACTGGATCCAGATGGGAGTGGATTGGATCCGGATTGGGGGATTGGATCCAGATGGGGGGATTGGATCTGGATGGGAGTGGGTTGGGAGATGGTGGGATTGGATCCGGATGGGGGGATTGGATCCGGATGGGAGTGGGTTGGGAGATGGGGGGATTGGATCCGGATGGGGGGATTGGATCCGGATGGGAGTGGGTTGGGATATGGGGGGATTCGATCCGGATGGGAGTGGGTTGGGAGATGGGGGGATTGGATCCGGATGGGGGGATTGGATCCGGATTGGGGGTTGGATCCGGATGGGGGGATTGGATCCAGATAGGGGGATTGGATCCGGATTGGGGGATTGGATCTGGATGGGATTGGATCCGGATGGGGGGGATTGGATCCGGATGGGGGGATTGGATCCGGATGGGGGGATTGGATCCGGATGGGATTGGATCCGGATTGGATTGGATCCGGATGGGGGGATTGGATCTGGATGGGGAGATTGGATCCGGATGGGGGGATTGGATCCGGATGGGGGGATTGGATCCGGATGGGGGGATTGGATCCGGATGGGGGGATTGGATCCGGATGGGGGGATTGGATCCGGATGGGGGGATTGGATCCGGATGGGGGGATTGGATCCGGATGGGGAGATTGGATCCGGATTGGGGGTTGGATCCGGATGGGGGGATTGGATCCGGATGGGGGGATTGGATCCGGATGGTGGGATTGGATCCGGATTGGATTGGATCTGGATGGGGGGATTGGATCCGGATTGGGGGATTGGATCAGGATGGGATTGTTTGTCACTGGAGAATTCTGGAAATTGCTTTGAGTTTTTAAAATTTTTAACGTCTTCTCTTTAAGGTTCTGTTGGTCACGGAATCCCCGGATTAACCATCTCTTCCCAGGTTCTCCTCTGCATTCCTAGATCTCCCCACATTCCTGGTCCAGCTGCCTATTCCCAGATTGACCCGTCTGTTCCCAGATTTCCTGGGAGATATGCTCAGTCATCACATTGCAGCAAGAGTAGGATGCCCCGCAGGATTCAGCACACTGAGAGTGAGGGGCAGGAGTGCCAGGAGGAGCAGAGGCTCAGCTTGATAAGGAGGTTCGGATGGACACAGCCTCTTTCCACCAATCCCCAGGGCAGAATCCCAGTTTTCATCATCCCTGGAAAACTGACCTTCCAGGCTGATGACCAGAGCAGCCACAAGCAGGTGTTAACTCTGTACAATCCCTACACCTTCAGGCTGAAATTCAAAGGTGAGGGGGGTTTAACAGGCTGGAGTCAGTGCTGGGTTCGGTGAGATTAGGATTTAACTACAGAGAGGAACAGCCCCTGGACCCGAGGTGGCAAATACTGAACCACTGTTCCAGATATGTCCATAACAATCAGCAGGAGCTACATTTTCCCTCAGTACTGACCCTCCGACAGTGCAGCACTCCCTCAGTACTGACCCTCCGACAGTGCAGCACTCCCTCAGTACTGACCCTCCGACAGTGCAGCACTCCCTCAGCACTGACCCTCCGACAGTGCAGCGCTCCTTCAGGACAGACCCTCCGACAGTGCAGCACTCTCTCAGTACTGACCCTCCGACAGTGCGGCCCTCCCTCAGTACTGACCCTCCGGCAGTGCGGCCCTCCCTCAGTACTGACCCTCCGGCAGTGCGGCCCTCCCTCAGTACTGACCCTCCGACAGTGCAGCACTCCCTCAGTACTGACCCTCCGACAGTGCAGCACTCCCTCAGTACTGACCCTCCGACAGTGCAGCACTCCCTCAGCACTGACCCTCCGACAGTGCAGCGCTCCTTCAGGACAGACCCTCCGACAGTGCAGCACTCTCTCAGTATTGACCCTCCGACAGTGCGGCCCTCCCTCAGTACTGACCCTCTGGCAGTGCGGCCCTCCCTCAGTACTGACCCTCCGGCAGTGCGGCCCTCCCTCAGTACTGACCCTCCGGCAGTGCGGCCCTCCCTCAGTACTGACCCTCCGACAGTGCGACGCTGCCTCAGTACTGACCCTCCGACAGTGCAGCACTCTCTCAGTATTGACCCTCCGACAGTGCAGCGCTCCTTCAGGACTGACCCTCCGGCAGTGCGGCCCTCCCTCAGTACTGACCCTCCGACAGTGCGACGCTGCCTCAGAACTGACCCTCCGACAGTGCAGCACTCTCTCAGTATTGACCCTCCGACAGTGCAGCGCTCCTTCAGGACTGACCCTCCGGCAGTGCGGCCCTCCCTCAGTACTGACCCTCCGGCAGTGCGGCCCTCCCTCAGTACTGACCCTCCGGCAGTGCGGCCCTCCCTCAGTACTGACCCTCCGGCAGTGCGGCCCTCCCTCAGTACTGACCCTCCGGCAGTGCGGCCCTCCCTCAGTACTGACCCTCCGGCAGTGCGGCCCTCCCTCAGTACTGACCCTGCGGCAGTGCGGCCCTCCCTCAGTACTGACCCTCCGACAGTGCAGCGCTCCCTCAGTACTGACCCTCCGACAGTGCAGCGCTCCCTCAGTACTGACCCTCCGACAGTGCAGCGCACCCTCAGTACTGACCCTCCGACAGTGCGGCACTCCCTCAGTACTGACCCTCCAACAGTGCAGCGCTCCTTCAGGACAGACCCTCCGACAGTGAGGCACTCCCTCAGTACTGACCTTCCGACATTACAGCACTCCCTCAGTACTGACCCTCCGGCAGTGTGACACGCCCTCAGTACTGACCCTCCGACAGTGCAGCACTCCCTCAGTACTGACCCTCCGACAGTGCAGCACTCCCTCAGTACTGACCCTCTGACAGTGCAGCACTCCCTCAGTACTGACCTTCCGACATTGCAGCACTCCCTCAGGACTGACCCTCCGACAGTGCAGCACTCCCTCAGTACTGACCCTCTGAAAGTGCAGCACTCCCTCAGTACTGACCATCTGGATCTCGGGAGGGAATGGGATTGGATTGAGGGTGGGTGTTGGGGGTGGGGGGGAAGGTTAGGAATCAAGGGTGGGGGATGTGACAAGGGGCCAGGGTTGAGTGCTCTGGACGAGGGGTTGGGGAATGGGTGAGAGGTTGGGGCTGAGGGACTTACCCCGTTATCTCTGATTGTCTGTGACCTCTTGTGCTTTCTCCCCAGTGCTGTGTACAGTTCCTCACAGATACAAGGTACTGGAATCTGACGGATGTGTCAAACCTCAGTCCTGCCTCGACATGTGAGTTTCAGCCCTGAGATTCCTTCCTTCTCCACTGAAGGCGCTGATGGTCACTGGGGTGGAGACCCCTTAGGCATGTCCAAGGGTAGGACCCCCATGGGCACCATCTCCCCTGCCAGCCCAGGTACAGATCTGAGGGCACCCCCACACTCTGCTCCCATATCCTTCCTTCACAAAGCTGGAGATTCCACCCCCGACTGCACTAACAGTGTAGAGGGAGCTTTACTCTGTATCTCACCCCCGTTTTTTTTTCACGTCGAGGGGGCCTTTATTCCTCAGGCCGCCTTTATATACATATTTATAGTTTTAAAATAACTTTATTAAAACCAGATAAATCAACAAAAAACTCAAATTAAAATGCCATTCTCGGCGTCGACGATGCACTCCAGTCCCTGCGGTGCCCACTGGTCGCGGAAGGCCTCAGGCTTACCGGTGGACACCGCATGCTCCTTCTCCAGGGACACCCGGGCGCGAACGTAACCGCGGAAGAAGGGCAGGCAATCGGGGAGGACGGAGTCCCCCGACGGCCCGCAGCCTGGACCTGTGAATTGCCACCTTGGCCAGGCCCAGGAGCAGACCGACGAGGAGATCCTCCTCCCGGCCCAAGCCCCTCCGCACCGGGTGCCCAAAGATCAGGAGCGTGGGACTGAAGTGCAGCCAGAATTTGAGGAGCAGCCCCTTCAGATACTCAAATAGGGGCTGCAACCTCGCACACTCCGTATAAATGTGGAACACGGACTCGTCCAGGCCGCAGAAAGTACAGGCGGCCTGGGAGTCCGTGAACCTACTTAAAAGCCTATTGCACGGGACTGCTCTGTGCAGCACCCTCCACCCCAGGTCCCCGATGTAAAGGGGGAAGACTCCCGCGTAGAGAGACCTCCATCGGGGTTTCCCCTCGCCGCCAGATGGCAACACGGACCGCCAGGGCGTGTCCGGCCGGCTGACGAGGGCGAGGAAGTGGAGAGTATGCAGGAGCAGCCCGTACAGGAAACCCCTCCGTGCCGAGAGGCA
The DNA here is from genome assembly GCF_036365525.1 of Heterodontus francisci. Lineage (NCBI taxonomy): Eukaryota > Metazoa > Chordata > Chondrichthyes > Heterodontiformes > Heterodontidae > Heterodontus > Heterodontus francisci. Next base: position 52,158 of record NW_027141491.1, on the reverse strand, counting down.
TTTCCGAGAGGCGGCTCGGGTTGTGCGGGACCGGCTCCCGAGGAGGGTTTCGGGGCCTGGGTCCGATGAGCAGTTCAGGCCGAGCGGGTGTCAGCTCGGCCGGGATCGCTCCGCACTCCCGAGCCCCCTCGCCACCCGCAGTGAGGGGCGTTCCGGGGGTTTCGGCTACTCCTCTGCCCGCCGGACTGTCCCCGGAGTCGGCCACCCGGACAGCCGAGGCGCTCTCCTCCGCCGGCGGGGGTACAGGTATCTCTGCAGGGTCCGAAGGCGGAGAGTCGCAGCCTGGGTGCGGACGCACACCAGCGACTGACCTCCCTCCTCAATCGGGAGACTCAGGACCGCGGCAGAGACCCAGTGTTTCCTCTTGCCCCAGAAGAAATCGACGAGTTTCTTCTGGATCTTGGTGGCAAATACAGGGGGCGGGGCCAAAGTGACCAACCGGTACCACAGCATGGAGGCCACCAGTTGGTTTATGACCAATGCTCGGCCCCTGTAGGAAAGCACTCGGAGCAGTCCTGTCCAGCGCCCCAGCCGAGCGGTGACTTTCGCCTCCAACTCCTGCCAGTTTGCCGGCCAGGCTTCCTCAGCGGGGCTAAGGTGGACTCCCAGATAGAGGAGGTGCGTGGTGCTCCACGCAAAAGGTGTCAACTCCTCCGGCAGGGAGTCCACCCGCCACTGACCCAACAGGAGTCCGGAACATTTCTCCCAATTGATCCTCGCGGAGGACGCGGCAGAAAAAGTCTGCTGGCAGTCGCGCATCCTCCGCAAGTCAACGGGATTTGTGACTGCGAGAAGCACGTCATCGGCGTAAGCCGAGAGGATGACCCGCATGGCCGGCTCGCGCAGAGCCAATCCCGTCAACCTCCTCTGGGAAAGATGGATCAGGTCCCGGACCAGGTGGATGTTGTCCTGGATGGACTGGCCCGGGACCGTGTAGGACTGGTCGGGGTGGATCGTGTGGGCCAGCACGGAGCCCAGGCGGGTAGACACAGCCCGGGCATAGATGACCGCTCTGCGCCACGAGAGGGGCATCTCCCCGGTCGCCAGGCTTTCCCCCAGGACCCGCGCGTAATCGTCCCCCAGGACGTCCCAGAACGCCCTGAGGAACTCCACGGTCAACCCATCCAGCCCTGGGGATTTGCCCCTTGAGAGCTGGTGGAGGGCGCCAGTCAGCTCCACCAACGTGAGCGGAGCCTCCAATCCTTCGGCGCCCTCCGGGCTGACCTGCGGCAGGTCCTCCCACAAAACTCTGCGCGCGTCCACGCAGGACGGATTCGGAGAGAACAACGCACTGCAATAAGTCCGGACCAGGAGGCCCATTCCCTCCGGATCCGTGATGGAGGATCCGTCGTCGGCCAGCAGCTCGATGAGCTGCTTACGGACCCCCCGCCATTTTTCCAGCGAGTAGAAGAAGGGTGAGGCGCGGTCCAAATCTTCCAGAATCTGGATCCGCGACCTCACGTACGCGCCTCGGGACCCTATGAGCTGCAGGTCCCTCAGCACGCCCTTCTTCTCTTTGTACGCCTGCCACAGGGCCGGGACCGCAACGGCATGACCGAGGCGGGACTCCAAGTCGAGCACCTCCCTCTCTAGGCGCCCGATCTCGGCTTCCCGCCTCTTGGTCGACCCCTTCGCGTACTCCTGACAGAAGACGCGGATGTGAGTCTTGCCCACATCCCAACATAGCCTCAAGGAGGGGAAGCCCCCTTGCTTCCTTCTCCAGTCGGCCCAGAATCGACAGAACGAGTCCCGGAATCACTCGACTTTTTGCAGCCGGTTGTTAAACTGCCAGTACGCGGACCCCGCCCGCGTGCGGAGCGGAGTGAACTCCGCCCACACCAGGCGGTGGTCCGAGCACGGCACCAGCCGCATGGAGGCCGCCGAGACGCGGGAGACGTACGCCTGCGAAATGTAGAGGCGGTCGATTCGCGACCCTCCTCCTCCAGACCTCCACGTGAAGGCGCTGGAGTCAGGATGGAGATTCCGCCAGACGTCCACCAAGTTAAGGGAGCTGATCAGTCCCCTCAACTTCTCCACCGACGCTTGGCCGTGCTGGGGACCGGAGCGATCCCCCACCTCGAGGGTGCAGTTAAAATCCCCCCCGAGGATGATGCACTCGCCGCTATCGATGGAGCTCAAGAGAGCGGACACTTCTTCAAAGAAGCGCGCTTGCAACGCGCCAGGCCTGGGCGCGTACACGTTCACAAAGTGGAGCGGCACGCTACCCAGGCGAACGTCGAGGTGGAGCAAGCGACCCGGCACTAGCTCCTTGACCCCCAAGATCTCTGGCTGAAAAGTCGGGGCCAACAAGATAGCCACCCCACTAGAAATAGGGGTGAGGTGACTCATGTAGACCCCACCCTGCCACTCCAGGAGCCAGGTGGCTTTGTCTCCCGGAACGGTGTGGGTTTCCTGCAGAAAGCTCACCGCGTATCTCCCTTCCCTGAGGACTGAGAGATTGTGAAATCTGCGGTGAGCCCCTCTGCTGCCGTTGATGTTGAGGCTGGCTATGGTTATCTTCATGTCAAAGGTACTTAAAACCCGTCACCAACAGCTCACTGTGAGGAGGGAGTGGAAGTGCACCTGGCCCTCCACTCCCCCAGCAACCCATTGAGGAACACATTAAAACGGCGCCTCTCAACCAGTTTCACGCCTGCGCGCTTGCCCGCTTTCTTGAGGGCGGCACGGACGGACTGTATGATCAGCGCCAGATTCGACCAACGGCCGAGGGCCGGCTGAACTTTATTGCGGCAACCCCTGCAAGCCACGAAGAAATTCCGGAGTTCCGCCATGGGGATGAGAGGAGATTCGGTGGGAGACACGAGGGACTCCACCACCTCACTGGCGATGGAATCAAGGTCATCCTCCGTGCCCCGCACCGAGTCCCCATCCTCCTCCGAGTCATCACCGCCAGCGGCCGACACATCCACCACACACTTTGGGGCGGACGTGCCAGCCGCGTCAGCTCGTCCCGCCTCCGTCACGATCCCACCCCAAGGATCGATGGCGGAGGAGTCCTCTCTGGGTTCTAAGATGGAAATGGAGCCTGTGGGCGCCAGCGGTTCAGGACCCCCCCCCCCACCTCCGACCCCAGGCCAATCAGCGGTCCAGGGGAGACAGAAGTTCAAAACTCCGGAAATCCAGCCGGAGCTGGGACCGGAGGCGGAGAGAGGAGGTCATCTCCTGCCCCGCCAGCACCCACAGGACCAGCAGATAGGGACTTACACTGATTGGCCTCTGGGTCGGGCACATCCCGGGCGGCAGCGTCAGTCTGTTGGGAGGGCGGCCCCTCACAGGTCTCGCTCTCACCCAGGACACTCAACCCATCGGCCAAAGGAATGATTTCTCCCGTGGGGTCCACAGATTCCCCTACCAAGGGCGGGTCCCCCACCTCAGGAGTTGACAAGATCACAGGGGCCTCTCCCGCACCTCCGCTCGGGGGATGGAGGTCTCCCGCTCAGGGCTTGAGGGCCTGATCGTGCTGGTGGCAGGGGGAGCTGAGGACCCACGCCAGGAGATGGACCCCATGGTTCAGGCCCTTCTTCAGAGGAGGGACGTCTCATCCTCATATTTCGGGAGGGGCGCAGAGGCTCAGAGACCCCCACGTCATCAGGGGCCTCTGCCTCCGCACCCACCTTTTGCCTGGTTAGCCTGGGCCTGAGCCCAGCCCTGGGGCAGGTGGATTCCCCGGGATCGGGCCTTGGGCTGAGCCCAGACTCGGGTAGTGTGATGGTGTTCAGGGGACGCACTTCTTCATGTTTATTTTTCCTCCACGCCTTCCTTCCACTTGGACGGGCACCCCCCCCACCCCGCCGGAGGCTGTGAAGACCACAGCCTCTGGTACCGACTGAATGGTATCTGGTGGAGGTCTCGGAGGGGGTGGGGGGTGGGAGGAGGTGCAGCGGCGCCACCCTGGGCCGCCAAGGTGCAGTTGGCAGCCGGGAGGTTGGGGCAGTTCTTACGAACATGCCCCACCCCCCTTGCAGACATGTCCTGTCCAAGGTCCAGAATGCGCGGTAGGCCGTCCCCTGGAACTCGACATCAAAATGGCCCTCTGTGACCTCCTCCCGTGCCAGCTGCATAAATAGCTGGCGGCGGAAGGAGTAGATATGTTGGAGGCTGTGCTCCCAAAGACCGAGTGGGATTGCGGGGATCCCCAACCTTACCTCCCCCAGATGGTGCAGGTGGGGGAGGAGGAGCTCACTGGGAATGAAGGGCGGGACATTTGATAACATTATCCGCTGTACAGTGGCCCCCAGAGGGTCCACCGGCAGGAAAGTCCCACCCACAGTGAGCCCTTTATTCAGGGCCAGGGACACGGCCCGCTCGGTCTTCAGGAAGAACACAGTCTTCCCGTACATCTTTGAGGCTGCCACAATGTCTGAGGGGCCGACAACCTCGGCCAATGCCTTAACACAAGCCTCAATAGTCATGGTAGGGTGGGTGTAACTCTTCACCCCATGCTTTGTTGTTAAGATTTTAAATGGTGACAGGGCCACAGGAGCGGCTGCTGCAGCACAGGAGGGCGGCACAGTGGCGCAGAGGTTAGCACCGCAGCCTCACAGCTCCAGCGACCCGGGTTCAATTCTGGGTACTGTCTGTGTGGAGTTTGCAAGTTCTCCCTGTGTCTGCGTGGGTTTTCTCCGGGTGCTCCGGTTTCCTCCCACAAGCCAAAAGACTTGCAGGTTGGTTGGTAAATTGGCCATTATAAATTGCCCCTAGTATAGGTAGCTGGTAGTGAAATATAGGGACAGGTGGGGATGTGGTAGGAATATGGGATTAGTGTAGGATTAGTATAAATGGGTGGTTGATGGTCGGCACAGACTCGGTGGGCCAAAGGGCCTGTTTCAGTGCTGTATCTCTAAATCTAAAAAAAAAAATCAAGCGCAGACTGGGTGACCACTTTGCGGAACATCTCCGCTCAGTCCGCAAGCAGGACCCTGAGCTTCCGGTTGCTTGCCATTTCAACACTCCCCCACTGCTCCCATGCTCACCTCTCTGTCCTGGGATTGCTGCAGTGTTCCAGTGAACATCAACGCAAGCTCGAGGAACAGCATCTCATCTACCGATTAGGCACACTACAGCCTGCCGGACTGAACACTGAGTTCAATAATTTCAGAGCATGACAGCCCCCCATTTTACTTTCATTTTTAGTTATTTTTTCTTTTTTACAATTTTTTTCTTTTGTTTATTTCATTTCATTTGTTTGTTCAGTTTGCTTACCCACTGTTTTTTTTCATGTTTGTACTTGCTGCTGCTCACTCTTCAGTTCGTTAACTCCCTATCTGTACTAATGCGTTGTCTTTCAACACACCATTAACATATTGTTTGCCTTTGCTCCGTGACCTTTTGGTCAGCTATGTGGCCTGGTCCAATCTGCACCTTCTCCTTTGTTATCTCTTGCCCAACCCCCACCTCACTTGTTTATAATCTGTGACTTTTCTAATATTTGTCAGTTCCGAAGAAGGGTCACTGACCCGAAACGTTAACTCTGCTTCTCTTTCCACAGATGCTGCCAGACCTGCTGAGTGGTTCCAGCATTTCTTGTTTTTATTTTTTCAGGTCTCTTCCTCCCCCACCCCCAGCAAACAATGAAAAAGATTTCAGGATGAAACAAATTCACAGAAGAGCTTCGGTTCTGTGCCTTCCTTCCTTTTTTGTCAATGTGGAAAAGCCTTTGTTTCAATCTCAGTCTCTCCCTCTTGCAGCAGTCACACAACCTCCAGCCTCTGCACACAGCAACAGTCAGCTGAACCTCATTAACCACTCAGCACCTCCAATTAGGCAGCAGCCAACCCCGTACTGTACCTGTCCTGGGAGTGTTTGATGGGGACAGTGTAGAGGGAGCTTTACTCTGTATCTAACCCAGTTTTTTTTTTTTTTTTTGTTTTTGTTTTTTTTTTACAAGGTGACCTTTATACCCCAGGCCCCTTTTATATTTTTCACATCGAGGGGGCCTTTATCCCTCAGGCCCCCTTTATGTACATATTTACAGTTTTAAAATAACTTTATTAAAACAGATAAATAAACAAAAAACTCAAATTAAAATGCCATTCTCAGCGTCGACGATGCACTCCAGTCCCTGCGGTGCCCACCGGTCGCGGAAGGCCTCAAGCGTACCGGCGGATACCGCATGCTCCTTTTCCAGGGACACCCGGGCGCGGACGTAACCGCGGAAGAGGGGCAGGCAATCGGGGAGGACGGACCCCCCGACGGCCCGCAACCTGGACCTGTGAATTGCCACCTTGGCCAGGCCCAGGAGCAGACCAACAAGGAGATCCTCCCCCCGGCCCGAGCCCCTCCGCACCGGGTACCCAAAGATCAGGAGCGTGGGACTGAAGTGCAGCCAGAATTTGAGGAGCAGCCCCTTCAGATACTCAAATAGGGGCTGCAACCTCGCACACTCCGTATAAATGTGGAACACGGACTCGTCCAGGCCGCAGAAAGTACAGGTGGCCTGGGAGTCCGTGAACCTACTTAAAAGCCTATTGCACGGGACTGCTCTGTGCAGCACCCTCCACCCCAGGTCCCCGATGTAAAGGGGGAAGACTCCCGCGTAGAGAGACCTCCATCGGGGTTTCCCCTCGCCGCCAGATGGCAACACGGACCGCCAGGGCGTGTCCGGCCGGCTGACGAGGGCGAGGAAGTGGAGAGTGTGCAGGAACAGCCCGTACAGGAAACCCCTCCGCGCCGATTGGAATGGCACGGAGGGCATTTCCGAGAGGCGGCTCGGGTTGTGCGGGACCGGCTCCCGAGGAGGGTTTCGGGGCCTGGGTCCGATGAGCAGTTCCGGCCGAGCGGGGGTCAACTCGGCCGGGATCGCTCCGCACTCCCGAGCCCCCTCGCCACCCGCAGTGAGGGGCGCCCCGGGGGTTTCGGCTACTCCTCCGCCCGCCGGACCGTCCCCGGAGTCGGCCGCCCGGACAGCCGAGGCGCTCTCCTCCGCCGGCGGGGGAGCGCCCTGACTGGAGGCGACCATGTTCCAGACTCGGAAAAGATCCCGGTAAAAGACAGGCAACTCCCTCAGAGAGGCGCGGCTAACGGACTCCACCGGGAGCTGCGTGTCGTCTTGAAGGCAGTGACACTGGCGGAAACAATACGTCGCCAGCGCACACCATCTGGGAGGACGCTCGACGTACAGGTATCTCTGCAGGGTCCGAAGGCGGAGAGTCGCAGCCTGGGTGCGGACGCACACCAGCGACTGACCGCCCTCCTCGATCGGGAGACTCAGGACCGCGGCAGAGACCCAGTGTTTCCTCTTGCCCCAGAAGAAATCGACGAGTTTCTTCTGGATCTTGGTGGCAAATACAGGGGGCGGGGCCAAAGTGACCAACCGGTACCACAGCATGGAGGCCACCAGTTGGTTTATGACCAACGCTCGGCCCCTGTAGGAAAGCACTCGGAGCAGTCCTGTCCAGCGCCCCAGCCGAGCGGTGACTTTCGCCTCCAACTCCTGCCAGTTTGCCGGCCAGGCTTCCTCAGCGGGGCTAAGGTGGACTCCCAGATAGAGGAGGTGCGTGGTGCTCCACGCAAAAGGTGTCATCTCCTCCGGCAGGGAGTCCACCCGCCACTGACCAACCAGGAGTCCGGAACATTTCTCCCAATTGATCCTCGCGGAGGACGTGGCAGAAAAGGTCTGCTGGCAGTCGCGCATCCTCCGCAAGTCAACGGGATCTGTGATTGCGAGGAGCACGTCGTCGGCGTAAGCCGAGAGGACGACCCGCATGGCCGGCTCGCGCAGAGCCAATCCCGTCAACCTCCTGCGAAGCAGGCACAGGAAGGGCTCCACGCAGATGGTATACAATTGGCCGGACATGGGGCACCCCTGACGCACTCCTCTCCCAAATCGAAGGGGCGCCGTCAAGGACCTGTTAACTTTGACTAGACACTCTGCGGCGGCGTATAAAAGTCGGACCCGGGCCACGAAATGCGGCCCGAGTCCGAAAGCGCGCAGAGTCCCGAAAAGGTAATCGTGATCCACCCTGTCGAACGCCTTCTCCTGATCGAGGGAGAGAAAGGCGACCGACTGACCAGTCCTCTGGGAAAGATGGATCAGGTCCCGGACCAGGTGGATGTTGTCCTGGATGGACCGGCCCGGGACCGTGTAGGACTGGTCGGGGTGGATCATGTGGGCCAGCACGGAGCCCAGGCGGGTAGACATAGCCCGGGCAAAGATCTTATAATCCGTGCTGAGGAGGGAGACCGGACGCCAGTTTTTAAGCAGGCGGAGATCGCCCCTCTTCGGCAGCAGGACGATGACCGCCCTGCGCCACGAGAGGGGCATCTCCCCGGTCGCCAGGCTTTCCCCCAGGACCCGCGCGTAATCGTCCCCCAGGACGTCCCAGAACGCCCTGAGGAACTCCACGGTCAACCCATCCAGCCCTGGGGATTTGCCCCTTGAGAGCTGGTGGAGGGCGCCAGTCAGCTCCGCCAACGTGAGCGGAGCCTCCAATCCTTCGGCGCCCTCCGGGCTGACCTGCGGCAGGTCCTCCCACAAAACTCTGCGCGCATCCTCGCTGGACGGATCCGGAGAGAACAACGCACTGTAATACGTCCGGACCAGGAGGCCCATTCCCTCCGGATCCGTGATGGAGGATCCGTCGTCGGCCAGCAGCTCGACGAGCTGCTTACGGACCCCCCGCCATTTTTCCAGCGAGTAGAAGAAGGGTGAGGCGCGGTCCAAATCTTCCAGGATCTGGATCCGCGACCTCACGTACGCGCCTCGGGACCCTATGAGCTGCAGGTTCCTCAGCGCGCCCTTCTTCTCTTTGTACGCCTGCCACAGGGCCGGGTCCGCGACGGCATGACCGAGGCGGGATTCCAAGTCGAGCACCTCCCTCTCAAGGCGCCCGACCTCGGCTTCCCGCCTCTTGGTCGACCCCTTCGCGTACTCCTGACAGAAGACGCGGATGTGAGTCTTGCCCACATCCCACCATAGCCTCAAGGAGGGGAAGCCCCCCTGCTTCCTTCTCCAGTCGGCCCAGAATCGACAGAACGAGTCCCGAAATCGCACGTCCTCCAGCAGCCGGTTGTTAAAGTGCCAGTACGCAGACCCCGCCCGCGTGCGGAGCGGAGTGAACTCCGCCCACACCAGGCGGTGGTCCGAGCACGGCACCAGCCGCATGGAGGCCGCCGAGACACGGGAGACGTACGCCTGCGAAATGTAGAGGCGGTCGATTCGCGACCCCCCTCCTCCAGACCTCCACGTGAAGGCGCTGGAGTCGGGATGGAGATTCCGCCAGACGTCCACCAAGTTAAGGGAGCTGATCAGTCCCCTCAACTTCTCCACCGACGCTTGGCCGCGCTGGGGACCGGAGCGATCCCCCACCTCGAGGGTGCAGTTAAAATCCCCCCCGAGGATGATGCACTCGCCGCTATCGATGGAGCTCAAGAGAGCGGACACTTCTTCAAAGAAGCGCGCTTGCAAAGCGCCGGGCCTGGGCGCGTACACGTTCACAAAGTGGAGCGGCACGCTACCCAGGCGAACGGCGAGGTGGAGCAAGCGGCCCGGCACTAGCTCCTTGACCCCCAAGATCTCCGGCTGAAAAGTCGGGGCCAACAAGATAGCCACCCCACTAGAAATAGGGGTGAGGTGACTCATGTAGACCCCACCCTGCCACTCCAGGAGCCAGGTGGCTTCGTCTCCCGGAACGGTGTGGGTTTCCTGCAGAAAGCTCACCGCGTATCTCCCTTCCCTAAGGACTGAGAGATTGTGAAATCTGCGGTGAGCCCCTCTGCTGCCGTTGATGTTGAGGCTGGCTATGGTTATCTTCATGTCAAAGGTACTTAAAACCCGTCACCAACAGCTCACTGTGAGGAGGGAGTGGAAGTGCACCTGGCCCTCCACTCCCCCAGCAACCCATTGAGGAACACATTAAAACGGCGCCTCTCAACCAGTTTCACGTCCGCGCGCTTGCCCGCTATCTTAAGGGCGGCACGGACGGACTGGATGATCAGCGCCAGATTCGACCAACGGTCGAGGGCCAGCTGAACTTTATTGCGGCAACCTCTGCAAGCCGCGAGGAAATCCCGGAGTTCCGCCGTGGGGATGAGAGGAGATTCGGTGGGAGGCACGAGGGACTCCACCACCTCACTGGCGATGGAATCAAGATCATCCTCCGTGCCCCGCACCGAATCCCCATCCTCCTCCGGGTCGTCACCGCCAGCGGCCGACACATCCACCACACACTGTGGGGCGGACGTCCCGGCCGCGCCAGCTGGTCCCGCCTCCGTCACGATCCCACCCCCAGGATCGATGGCGGAGGAGTCCTCTCTGGGTTCTATTGTGAAACTGGAGCCTGTGGGCGCCAGCGGTTCAGGACCCCCCTCCACCTCCATCCCCAGGCCAATGACTGGTCCAGGGGAGACAGAAGTTCCGGACTCCGGGAAACCAGCCGGAGCCGAGACTGGAGGCGGCGAGAGGAGGCCATCTCCCGCTCCGCCAGCACCCACAGGCCCAGCAGATGGGACAGCATTCTCAGTTATAACTGGGTCGGGTGTCTCCTGGTTGGTGGTGGACTCCGGCTGGGAGGCCCGACCCTCTGGGGCCTCGCCCTCCCCTTCATTCAGGACACCCGACCCAGTAGCAGTGGCGGAATGGGCGGTTTCCCCAGGCTCCCCCACCACAAGCAGGGCCCCACTTACTCCTTTAGGAGGGGCCTCACGTACCGGGGCCATCCCCTCCCCTCCATCCTGAGGAATAGGGAGCACCTGCCCGGACTTTGCAGCCTTGGTGGTGGCGGTAGGGGGCACCTGAGGACCAGAAACAGGAGGCAGCTCCCCTCCAACAGATGGGCCCTGCACCTCAGGGCCCTGTGTTATTTCTGTGGAGGGGTGCCTTCTCCTCTTTTTCGCACTTGGGCGCGGAGATTCAGAGACCTCCATGTCATCAGAGGCCTCCGCCTCCGCACCCTTTTTTCTTTTTTTGTCACTCTGGGCCTGAGCCCAGCCCTGGGACAGGTGGATTCCATGGGAATGGGCTTTGGGCTGAGCTCAGGCTCGGGTTGAGTCAAAGTGTCCAGGGGACGCGCCTCACGATGTTTCTTTTTTCCCCGCGTCTTCCTTCCGCTCGGACGGACGCTCCCCTCCCCGCCAGAGGCTGTGAAAACCACAGCCTCCGGAACCGACTGAGCGGTGTCTGTTGGATGTGCGGGGGGAGTGGGAGGAGGTGCTGTGGAACCACTCTGGGCCGCCGAGGTGGAGCTGGCGGCCGGGAGGTTGGGGCAGTTCTTCCGAACATGCCCCACCCCCTTGCAGACGTGGCACCGCGCCCCGTCCGAGGTCCAAAAGACGCGGTAGGCCGTCCCCTGGAACTCCACATTAAATTGGCCCTCCGTGTCCTCCTCCCGCGCCAGCTGCATAAATAACTGGCGGCGGAAGGAGTAGACATGTTGGAGGCTGTGCTCCCGAAGACCAAGCCGGACTGGGGTGATCCCCGACCTCACCTCCCCCAGATGGTGCAGGTGGGGGAGGAGGAGCTCACTGGGAATGAAGGGTGGGACGTTGGACAACATTATCCGATGCGCAGTGGCCCCCAGAGGGTCCACTGGCAGGAAGGTCCCCCCCACAGTGAGCCCTTTACTCAGGGCCAGGGACACCGCCCGCTCGGTCTTCAAAAAGAACACAGCCTTCCCATACATCTTTGAGGCCGCAACAATGGCCGAGGGGCCGACAACCACGGCCATTGCCTTAACGCAGGCCTCAATAGACATGTTGGGGTGGGGATAGCTCTTCACCCCATGGCTGCATGTCAATAATTTAAAGGGTGACGGGGCCACGTGGGCAGCCACAGAAGCTGCAGCTGCGTAGGTAGTAGAGGGCCCCGCCACCGGTGATGAAGGGCTTGCCATGGGTCCAAGAGCTAAACCCACCCCAAATTGTGGACTTGCACACTAAATAACAGATTCACAGAAAAATTTGAAAAGACAAACAAACAAACAACAGGTTAGTGGAGAGGCTGAGGTAAGAGAGGAGAGGCAAAGGCAGGCTGGAAGGGATGACTTGCTTTCTGGAGGTGGTGCTCACAGTACACTTAAAACAAACAGTCTTTGAAGTTGGTCTTCCGGTCTTCTGGTTGGGGGAGTCGTCTTCACCTGGGTCAGCTGAAGCTGCCCAGGCACTATCTATCCCCTTCCGTCTGTTTAGCTGGGCAGCTTCAGCTGACCCAGGCTTGGCAATTGGGGTGGGGAGGGAGCTTCCCTGTGTGCTTTTGCAGCAGCACAGACTCCTGTTGAATTGGCAGCCCCACCCCTTGTTGTTCCAGCCACTTGTTCCTCCCCCAACAGTCCAAAGTAAATTACTGGTGTTCAGCACCCACCTCCAGACAAAGCCTTGTTTCCAACAAAAAAAGAATGTCACTTTCTTCTCTTTTAAAGGTGATTGTTGTTGGAGTTTTCCTCTGCTTGTTTGTAGAAGCTCTCCCTTGCTCAGTGCAGCTCCTCTCTCCACCTCTGCAACCTCCAACTGCCACCAGCACTCTCAGCTGCACCTCGTTGAGGCTCTCAACACTCAGGCTCCCAAATCAGAGAGCAGCCAATCCCAGTGCTGTACCTGTCCTGGGAGTGTTTGATGGGGACAGTGTAGAGGGAGCTTTACTCCATATCTAACCCCCGTGCTGTACCTGTCCTGGGGAGTGTTTGATGGGGACAGTGGGTGTTGTACAATGGATAGTGATGTTCTATTTCCTTCCCAGTATTATTCGACACACGGATATCAGGAAGTGCCAGTTTGGGATTGTGGACTGGTTCCGTGTTGAAGTGTATGAAGACGGCAGTGGGAAACACTTAGGGAGAAGGAATATTTCAGCCGTGCTTCAGCAGACGAAAGGATGGGCGCAGAGGGGCAAGACCGGGAAAGCTTTGATGGAAAAGGCCGAGGGCTGTTTGCAGCAGCCGGTTCCTGTGTGCAAAGGTGAGTTGGCTGAAGACAGTGGACACTGGTTCCCCCAGACCTGAACACTGACCGTCCACCCTCCACCCCACCCTGAACACTGACCGTCCACCCTCCACCCCACCCTGAACACTGACCGTCCACCCTCCACCCCACCCTGAACACTGACCGTCCACCCTCCACCCCACCCTGAACACTGACCGTCCACCCTCCACCCCACCCTGAACACTGACCGTCCACCCTCCACCCCACCCTGAACACTGACCGTCCACCCTCCACCCCACCCTGAACACTGACCGTCCACCCTCCACCCCACCCTGAACACTGACCGTCCACCCTCCACCCCACCCTGAACACTGACCGTCCACCCTCCACCCCACCATGCTCACTGACCCACATTGGCTCCTGGACTGGCCTTGCCTCCATTTTAAAATTCTCAATCCTTGAATGGCCTCTCCCTATCTCTGTAACCTCCTCCAGCCCCGACAACCCTCCCTATCTCTGTAACCTCCTCCAGCCCCGACAACCCTCCCTATCTCTGTAACCTCCTCCAGCCCATACAACCCTCCCTATCTCTGTAACCTCCTCCAGCCCCTACAACCCTCCCTATCTCTGTAACCTCCTCCAGCCCCGACAACCCTCCCTATCTCTGTAACCTCCTCCAGCCCCGACAACCCTCCCTATCTCTGTAACCTCCTCCAGCCCCGACAACCCTCCCTATCTCTGTAACCTCCTCCAGCCCCTACAACCCTCCCTATCTCTGTAACCTCCTCCAACCCCTACAACCCTCCCTATCTCTGTAACCTCCTCCAGCCCCTACAACCCTCTGAGATCTCTGCACTCCTCTAATTCTGGCCTCCCGAGCATCCTCGATTTTAATCGCTCCAGGCTGTGCCCTCAGCTGCCTGGGCCCTCAGCTCTGGAATTCCCTCCCTAAACCTCTCTTCCTTTAAGATGTACCTTAAAACCGACCTCTGTGACCAAGCTTTTGGTCCCTTGTCCTAATATCTCCTTATATGGCTTGAATCTAAAGTGTCTTGGGACATTTTACAGCTGTAACGGTGCTAACTAAATGCAAGTTGTTATTGATGGAGACAGGGCACTGGAGGTGTCAGCCACGTGCGAATCTAGATATTGTCATTCAGCTATTCAACTATGTAAGGCATTGTTTCCTTTAACCATGGCCCACGCCCCCGTCCCTCAAAGGCGATTGGTGCAGGGACCGAGACAGGACCTGATGATAGAAATTGTGAGTGCTGTGGGCTGATTGGAGCTCGTGTTTTTCTGTGACAAAGTGTTCCCTTCCTTTCATCCGTACACTTGCCTCCCACAGCTCAGCAGCCTTCCTTACCTGTCTTTGCTCTCTGTGTCATGCTCGGGATCACCTGCATTGTCTTCCTGATGCTGCCGCTCGTTGGCCAGTCTAGTCAGCTGATCCCTGCCTACCTGCACCTTACAGTCACACAGAAACTTGTGGCTGCATATGTCCTGGGTGAGTATTCGATACCATATTCAGAACGACAGCCTGTACAGAACGGGTAAGCCTACACAAGGGCCAGTTCCTGGTACGCACGGGTAATACCCAGAGCAGGACAACTGAAATCAGGAGCTCACCGTGTGGGGGAAATCGTAGATAGACCCGCATCTTGTCACCGTGTGGGGGAATCACAGACACAGACCCATGTCCCATCACCGTGTGGGAATCACAGACACAGACCCAGGTCCCATCACCGTGTGGGGGAATCACAGACACAGACCCAGGTCCCATCACCGTGTGGGGGAATCACAGACACAGACCCACGTCCCATCACCGTGTGGGGGAATCACAGACACAGACCCAGGTCCCATCACCGTGTGGGAGAATCACAGACACAGACCCAGGTCCCATCACCGTGTGGGGGAATCACAGACACAGACCCACGTCCCATCACCATGTGGGGGAATCACAGACACAGACCGGCGTCCCATCACCGTGTGGGAATCAGACACAGACCCACGTCCCATCACCGTGTGGGGGAATCACAGACACAGACCGGCGTCCCATCACCGTGTGGGGGAATCACAGACACAGACCGGCGTCCCATCACCGTGTGGGAATCAGACACAGACCCACGTCCCATCACCGTGTGGGGGAATCACAGACACAGACCCATGTCCCATCACCGTGTGGGAATCACAGACACAGACCCAGGTCCCATCACCGTGTGGGGGGAATCACAGACACAGACCCAGGTCCCATCACCGTGTGGGGGAATCACAGACACAGACCCAGGTCCCATCACCGTGTGGGAGAATCACAGACACAGACCCACGTCCCATCACCGTGTGGGGGAATCACAGACACAGACCGGCGTCCCATCACCGTGTGGGAATCAGACACAGACCCACATCCCATCACCGTGTGGGGGAATCACAGACACAGACCCACGTCCCATCACCGTGTGGGGGAATCACAGACACAGACCCACGTCCCATCACCGTGTGGGAGAATCACAGACACAGACCCCTATCCCAGTACGGTGTGCCCCATTACCCATTGCTTCCCAATGCATTGAGTGAGTTGTGGGATGTAATTGTGGTTTTTTGATGTGATGATAGTAATAAATGGCTGAGTGAAAGTGAGGAAAATGGGACAGTGTGTGAATTCTGAGAGCCTTTATGTTTCAAACAGGACTGGTCACAATGGCACTGCTCCAGAGATAACAAAAAGGACAGAAAATTCACGAGCAACAGTTCCTGTCAAGACCGAGAATGTGGAGCAGGAAAAGTGGTGAATGGACTGACTACACAGGGAATGTGTGTCTGTGCAGTGTGATGAGACAGTGTCGAGACACCCCAGATGGTGCCCAGAGACAAATCCACCCCGGAGAGTGTCCCGACAACCCAACAGTGTGACCACCCCCTCTCCCCCCACAAGGGTAACTGTGCCAAGTGCTGTATGTGGAAAGGTGGGACAAGACTCTGTGTACTGTCAGTAACAAGCAGTTTGGGTGGCAGTATTCTGGTGGCTGTGTTTCTGCTCCCCTCTCTCTGTTATTTCCCTTTGTCTCTGGGTCTTTAACAGAGAAATAACTTAATTTCGGGTTTTTGAACCTTCACCCAGTTACAGCACAAAGGACAGTTCACCCAGAGCACAGGGGTGAGGGGAAAGATTAGGGTTCAGTTTGATATAGTCTTATTGAGCCACAGCAGGAGCTGAATTTCTCATTCAGCTACAGCTGATACATAACGGGGAAACACTCACTCCTCACTCAGGAGGTCACGAGTTCGAATCCTACTCCAGAGACCTGAGCACAAAATTCAAGGTGACACACCCAGTGCAGTACTGAGGGAGTGCTGCACTGTCGGAGGGTCAGTACTGAGGGAGCGCCGCACTGTCAGAGGGTCAGTACTGAGGGAGTGCTGCACTGTCGGAGGGTCAGTACTGAGGGAGCGCCGCACTGTCAGAGGGTCAGTACTGAGGGAGCGCCGTACTGTCGGAGGGTCAGTACTGAGGGAGCGCCGCACTGTCGGAGGGTCAGTACTGAGGGAGCGCCGCACTGTCGGAGGGTCAGTACTGAGGGAGCGCCGCACTGTCAGAGGGTCAGTACTGAGGGAGTGCTGCACTGTCGGAGGGTCAGTACTGAGGGAGCGCCGCACTGTCAGAGGGTCAGTACTGAGGGAGCGCCGTACTGTCGGAGGGTCAGTACTGAGGGAGCGCCGCACTGTCGGAGGGTCAGTACTGAGGGAGCGCCGCACCGTCGGAGGGTCAGTACTGAGGGAGTGCCGCACTGTCGGAGGGTCAGTACTGAGGGAGCTCCGCACTGTCGGAGGGTCAGTGCTGAGGGAGCGCCGCACTGTCGGAGGGTCAATACTGAGGGAGCGCCGCACTGTCGGAGGGTCTGTACTGAGGGAGTACTGCACTGTCGGAGGGTCAATACTGAGAGAGCGCCGTACTGTCGGAGGGTCAGTACTGAGGGAGTGCCGCACTGTCGGAGGGTCAGTACTGAGGGAGTGCTGCACTGTCGGAGGGTCAATACTGAGAGAGCGCCGTACTGTCGGAGGGTCAATACTGAGGGAGTGCTGTACTGTCGGAGGGTCAATACTGAGAGAGCGCCGTACTGTCGGAGGGTCAGTACTGAGGGAGTGCCGCACTGTCGGAGGGTCAGTACTGAGGGAGTGCCGCACTGTCGGAGGGTCAGTAGTGAGGGAGCGCCGCACTGTCGGAGGGTCAGTACTGAGAGAGCGCCGTACTGTCGGAGGGTCAGTACTGAGGGAGCGCCACGCTGTCGGAGGGTCAGTACTGAGGGAGCGCCGCACTGTCGGGGATTAGTACTGAGGGAGTGCCGCACTGTCAGAGGGTCAGTGCTGAGGAAGCGCCGCACTGTCGGAGGGTCAGTACTGAGGGAGTGCTGCACTGTCTGAGGGTCAGTACTGAGGGAGCTCCGCACTGTCGGAGGGTCAGTGCTGAGGGAGTGCTGCACTGTCGGAGGGTCAGTACTGAGGGAGTGCTGCACTGTCGGAGGGTCAGTACTGAGGGAGCTCCGCACTGTCGGATGGTCAGTGCTGAGGGAGCGCTGCTCTGTCGGAGGGTCAGTACTGAGGGAGCGCTCCTGATCACTGACTCCCACTGCTGTGTATGTTCCTATTGGCTGTTGAGAGTCTTTGTGTTGGAACAAAAATAAAATGCAAACAGAAGGCGGTTTCTCTTTCAGGGTCCAGTTCAGTTTTAATGAAAAGCTTTGTCTATCTGTCATTGGTACCAGGCCTGACAGAAAGAGCTGCTCCCTGAATCTGCACACAAGTCACACTGAAACAGTTTGCTTTCCCCAAACACTCTCTGAATCAAGGGCTGCACAAAAGCCTCCTCCTGTTCAAAATCATACAACATTCAATCAAGAAACACACAGAGAAAGTGAGATAATTGTCAGAAAGGTCAAATAGTGTCAACTACTGAAAGAAACGTTATATTTTAAAACTCAAATCTGCATGCAAAGTTCTTTTTAAAATAATTAAACAGGGAGAGGGCCTGAGCTGTGTATGATGCTCGTGCTCAGGCCCATTCCTTTATCAGTAACTCCTTACCACAACAACCAGCCGAGGCCTGGTCTGGGCCAGTGGAACCAGCAGAGAATAACCCACCCTTTCCAGGCCCATCTCTTGGGCAGGAATGTTTGAACTCCCTCCTCGGGTTTCTCCAAATCCCCATGTAACACACACTCTCCACTGAGGGTGAACGTCAAGATTCATAACACCCTTCCCTGTCTAACTCCAACCCTCTCACTTTCCTGTCTCCTTCAGGCTTTTCAATCCCAACCCTGAGGCCATCTCTGTGGACCCTGCCTCACCTCACCATTTCCATTCCTTTCCCTCCCCGACGGGGCCTCTTCAGCTTAAACATTGGCCAAAATACTTTTCAAACTCATTCTCCAGTGCTTCTGCTACACCAGGAGAAACAATTTGAAAAGACAATCATTGAAAGGCCTTCTCCACAACTGTGGTGAGTGTGTGATGGCCCCCAGTTCCTCAGTCTGTTTAAACATACTTCAGCTGGTCCAAAAGACTCCAGCTCTGAAACGCTCGGCAACAGGTTTTAACTTCAGCTGAATAATAACATTCACTGTCTGAAAACCCCCAAATAAAGCAGGAAATGTTACACCGTATCCGAGTCAAAGTCATCTCACTGGGGGACAGTTCCACACACACTGACTCTCACTGGGGTACGGGTTCCACACACACTGACTCTCACTGGGGTACGGTTCCACACACACAGACTCTCACTGGGGTACGGTTCCACACACACTGACTCTCACTGGGGCACGAGTTCCACACACACTGACTCTCACTGGGATACGGGTTCCACACACACTGACTCTCACTGGGATACGGGTTCCACACACACTGACTCTCACTAGGGTACAGTTCCACACACACTGACTCTCACTGGGGTACAGTTCCACACACACTGATTCTCACTAGGGTACAGTTCCACACACACCGACTCTCACTGGGGTACAGTTCCACACACACTGATTCTCACTAGGGTACAGTTCCACACACACTGACTCTCACTGGGGTACAGTTCCACACACACTGACTCTCACTGGGGTACAGTTCCACACACACTGACTCTCACTGGGGCACGGGTTCCACACACACTGACTCTCACTGGGATACGGGTTCCACACACACTGACTCTCACTAGGGTACAGTTCCACACACACTGACTCTCACTGGGGTACAGTTCCACACACACTGATTCTCACTAGGGTACAGTTCCACACACACTGATTCTCACTAGGGTACAGTTCCCCACACACTGATTCTCACTGGGGTACAGTTCCACACACACTGATTCTCACTAGGGTACAGTTCCACACACACCGACTCTCACTGGGGTACAGTTCCACACACACTGACTCTCACTAGGGTACAGTTCCACACACACTGACTCTCACTGGGGTACAGTTCCACACACACTGACTCTCACTAGGGTACAGTTCCACACACACTGACTCTCACTGGGGTACAGTTCCACACACACTGACTCTCACTGGGGTACAGTTCCACACACACTGACTCTCACTGGGGCACGGGTTCCACACACACTGACTCTCACTGGGGCACGGGTTCCACACACACTGACTCTCACTGGGGCACGGGTTCCACACACACAGACTCTCACTGGGATACAGTTCCACACACACTGATTCTCACTAGGGTACAGTTCCACACACACCGACTCTCTCACTGAATGCAGTGGTGGTTGTGGTCAGTGATGAGGGATAGGAACAGCAGTTGATTCCCTCTCCTGTTACCCAGTCAGTTTAGTCTGTGAGCTGCATGGTGAGACGTTAGTGCAGGAAGTTTGTTCGAAACGTTCGTTTAACCCAAAGGAAATAACACGAATAAGAAATAGTTCCAAAAGTAGAGGTAATCGTTTGTGCAATAAATCATTCTGGAGCATTCTTAAAGCAGTCCAATCCTGGTCTACACATTTAACGGGGTCACCTGAAAGTCATTCATCTTCTCTCCTTCATTGGAGTTATGTTTAATCCTGACAAATGATTTTAAAATTCATTTCAAATCTTTTGAATTCTGAATTGTCGCAAATATGTTTGCAAACAGCTCCACCTGGTGCCTCTGTTTGTCACAATCCTAAAGCCTCAAAAATTAATTGGATCATCCTGTGTGGGAGTGTGCTCCGGGGAGCAGGAGAGCCCCGCCCGGAGGGAGTGAGCCCTGCCCGGATAAGGAGTGAGCCCCGGGGACCAGGAAAACCCCACCCGGAGGGAGTGAGCCCCGGGGAGCAGGAGAGCCCCGCCCAGAGGGAGTGAGCCCTGCCCGGATAAGGAGTGAGCCCCGGGGACCAGGAAAACCCCACCCGGAGGGAGTGAGCCCCGGGGAGCAGGAGAGCCCCGCCCGGAGGGAGTGAGCCCCGGGGAGCAGGAGAGCCCCGCCCGGAGGGAGTGAGCCCTGCCCGGATAAGGAGTGAGCCCCGGGGACCAGGAAAACCCCACCCGGAGGGAGTGAGCCCCGGGGAGCAGGAGAGCCCCGCCCGGAGGGAGTGAGCCCCGGGGAGCAGGAGAGCCCCGCCCGGAGGGAGTGAGCCCCTGGGAGCAGGAGAGCCCCGCCCACACCCCCAGGGAACAACATTGGCCTCAGTGTCTTGAATCCTACTCCAAGGGCTCACCCTCCATGTCTCTCACATTATCACTGACCTCATGGGGCTCTGAGTAAAAGGTCATGACCTGCCTCATGCCCCATTCCCAATACCCATTACACAGAAAGACTCCAGGACCAGGGCCTCAGCTGGTAATGGAACCTGCAGGAGGAGATTAAGATTGAAGAGTTAAGATCTTTTTCAAATTCTAATCTGGGACCTTTCACTCGCGGCTATCTCATTGCAGCTTCCCTCTGCTGAAGGGGGACCCATTAGAATCTCAGAATCATACAGCACAGGAGACGGCCATTCAGTCCATTGTGCCTGTGCTAGCTCTTTGAAAGAGTTATTCCATTAGTCCCACTCCCTCCGCTCTTTCCTGCAAATTTTTCCCCTTCAAGTATTTATCCAATGATTTTCCCAAGCAGCATACACTCAAATCAATCAAACCAGCCCCTTTAAACACATGTAAACGGAGCCAAAGGCAGTAATCGAGACATTCTCGTCCAGTGTAAACTCACTCGCTCCCTCCCTCCCTCTCTCCAAACTGGGTAAAGTGAAGAGAATAAACCGGAATCTCACTGAGGATCCTTCCTGTGCACTCTCCCGAGTTCCCGGACCGGAATCTCACTGAGGATCCGTCCTGTGCACTCTCCCGAGTTCCCGGACCGGAATCTCACTGAGGATCTGTCCTGTGCACTCTCCCGCATTCCAGCCCCACTGAAAAGACTGCAGCCTGTAATGCAAGCTGACAGTGCAGCTCCCCTTCAGTCCTGGCACCAGGGAACTGTCTTTCAGCTGAGCCGCCATACCTCTCTGGTGGATGTTAAAGATCCTGCCGCCATTACTGGAAGAACAAGGGAGTTTTCCCCAGGGTCCTGGGAACAATATTTATCCCTCAACCAACATCACACAAAAAAGACAACTGATCTAGGTCATTGTCACATCGCTGTTTGTGGGATCTTGCTGTGCACAAATTGGCTGCTGCGTTTCCTACATTACAACAGTGACTACATTTCAGAAGTACTTCCTATGACAATGTCCCACACACAGCACTGTGCTGAGGTTAGCAGCCTGGTGACACAGGCAGTGGATGAGCTGGGTGCTCCTGAACAGTCAGCACCACAGGATGCAAAATAAACACAACACACAATAAAACGATTGTCCTTTCAGGAACCACCGCCCCTGCTGGGGATATAAGGGAACTCAACACAGCCCACATCCCAGGAATAACTCCATCACACACCCCCTCATCATTCCCGAAAACACAGCCCACATCCCAGGAATAACTCCATCACACACCCCCTCATCATTCCCGAAAACACAGCCCACATCCCAGGAATAACTCCATCACACACCCCGTCATTCCCAAAATTCCATCCAACTAACCCAGAAACCTGCACTTTTCCTTCATACACACTCTCCCTCCCCTCTCCTTCTGCACTCTCCCCTCTCCCTCCCTTCACCCTCTGCACTCTCCCCTCTCCCTCCCTTCTCCTTCTGCACTCTCCCCTCTCCCTCCCTTCACCCTCTGCACTCTCCCCTCTCCCTCCCTTCTCCTTCTGCACTCTCCCCTCTCCCTCCCCTCTCCTTCTGCACTCTCCCCTCTCCCTCCCCTCTCCTTCTGCACTCTCCCCTCTCCCTCCCTTCTCCTTCTGCACTCTTCCCTCTCCCTCTGCACTCTCCCCTCTCCCTCCCCTCTCTTTCTGCACTCTCCCCTCTCCCTCCCTTCACCCTCTGCACTCTCCCCTCTCCCTCCCTTCTCCTTCTGCACTCTCCCCTCTCCCTCCCCTCTCCTTCTGCACTCTCCCCTCTCCCTCCCTTCTCCTTCTGCACTCTCCCCTCTCCCTCCCTTCTCCTTCGGCACTCTCCCTCCTCCCTCCCCTCTCCCTCTGCACTGTCCCTCCTCCCTCCCCTCTCCCTCTGCACTCTTCCCTCTCCCTCTGCACTCTCCCCTCTCCCTCCCCTCTCTTTCTGCACTCTCCCCTCTCCCTCCCTTCTCCTTCTGCACTCTCCCCTCTCCCTCCCTTCTCCTTCTGCACTCTCTCATCCCTCCCCTCTCCTTCTGCACTCTCCCCTCTCCCTCCACCCTCTGCACTCTCCCCTCTCCCTCCCTTCTCCTTCTGCACTCTCCCCTCTCCCTCGGCACTCTCCCTCCTCCCTCCCCTCTCCCCTCTCCCTCTGCACTGTCCCTCCTCCCTCCCCTCTCCCTCTGCACTCTCCCTCCCCCTCTCCTTCTGCAAGCTCCCTCCGCACACTCGCTCCCCCCCCCTCCGCACACTCGCTCCCCCCCCCTCCGCACACTCGCTCCCCCCCCTCCGCACACTCGCTCCCCCCCCCTCCGCACACTCGCTCCCCCCCCTCCGCACACTCGCTCCCCCCCCTCCGCACACTCGCTCCCCCCCCTCCGCACACTCGCTCCCCCCCCCTCCGCACACTCGCTCCCCCCCCTCCGCACACTCGCTCCCCCCCCTCCGCACACTCGCTCCCCCCCCCTCCGCACACTCGCTCCCCCCCCCTCCGCACACTCGCTCCCCCCCCTCCGCACACTCGCTCCCCCCCCTCCGCACACTCGCTCCCCCCCCCTCCGCACACTCGCTCCCCCCCCTCCGCACACTCGCTCCCCCCCCTCCGCACACTCGCTCCCCCCCCCTCCGCCCCCTCCGCACACTCGCTCCCCCCCCCCTCCGCACACTCGCTCCCCCCCCCTCCGCACACTCGCTCCCCTCCCTCCTTTGGGCTGTGTTCATTCCCCCTGGTTTAGACAGGGGTTTCAGACCCCTGCAGGTTTGGGGCTGAGTGCTGCCTCCTCATGCGGGGAGGTGGTGTGTACGGCTGGTGATGGTAAAACCGGTCCTGCCGCTCAGGTGGCTGAAAGTTGGTGAACTCAGCATCGACAGAGTGGCGATGGTCTTGGTGACGCTGGTGGTTGTGCCGGTGATGATGCCTCCGGTGCACGGACTGTTCCTGAGGTACAAATGGCCGGTCTTGAGGGGTCACCGACTGCCGGAGGAATTTGGCCCGACTTCCGGCGCCATTATCGAAGGAGTTCCGCCGGTACTGGTGGTTGTCATGGCGATGCCGGTTGCCCTGATAACCGTGATTGGGATGTTGGTGTGGTGGGATACCGTACCCCTGCCAAAACCGCTGGGGTCCACGAGGCCTTTCCGGGTCCACAGCCTCCTGGCACTGCCCAGCTGGCACCGGAGCCAAGCTGCTGGCTGTGCCCGAGTCAGAGGGAGAGGCCGACATAGCGAAGGCACCACTGGGCCCCCAGGAGTAGCGGTGCTGAGGATTACTCTTAAAGGGGAAACGCAGCTTGCAGTCCTGGGGTGGGATGAAGCGCCCGGGCCCCACGTGTTTCCTCAGCCGTTTGCCAATCTGCTGCTGCTGCAAGTTCTGGAAGCGTTGTTGTTCCTGTTGGAGCCAGCGCAGTCTCCCACGCCGGAATGCTGGGTCCTCCTCCATCAACCGGCTAATACGTACTGCCTTGTGAGTGACCGGTTCCTGCTTCCCCTCCGGACCCTCCTTCCAGTAGCTGTTCCCTGTCTGTCCCTCGCTGACAAACAGGCAGACCGGTTCCTGCTGCCCCTCCTCCACTCCGCTGTGCCCCACATCCACCTCGCCTTCCTCCTGCAAGCAGACAAAGCAAAGGGGTCAGACCTCCACCCCAATCCTACAATTCCACCCCCCCCCACCCCGCACTCCACCCGACCTCACCTGGGGACAGGGTCACCCTCGCCCAAACCAGGGGCCAGGTCCCACCACTTAGACAAGTGAAGAGGATCGTCAGTAAAAACACTCCCAGACAAGACTGAATCATTCCCTTTTACCCACTGTATGCTGTACAGATACAGGAGCCGAGACTGAGACACACACGGACCGTGCAGGAGCCGACATTGAGACACACACGGACCGTACAGGAGCTGACATTGAGACACACACGGACCGTACAGGAGCCGAGACTGAGACACACATGGACTGTACAGGAGCCGAGACTGAGACACACACGGACTGTACAGGAGCCGAGACTGAGACACACACGGACCGTACAGGAGCTGACATTGAGACACACACGGACCGTACAGGAGCCGAGACTGAGACACACATGGACTGTACAGGAGCCGAGACTGAGACACACACGGACCGTACAGGAGCTGACATTGAGACACACACGGACCGTACAGGAGCCGAGACTGAGACACACATGGACTGTACAGGAGCCGAGACTGAGACACACACGGACCGTACAGGAGCCGAGACTGAGACACACATGGACTGTACAGGAGCCGAGACTGAGACACACACGGACTGTACAGGAGCCGAGACTGAGACACACACGGACTGTACAGGAGCTGACATTGAGAGACACATGGACTGTACAGGAGCTGACATTGAGACACACACGGACTGTACAGGAGCCGAGACTGAGACACACACGGACCGTACAGGAGCCGAGACTGAGACACACACGGACCGTACAGGAGCTGACACTGAGACACACACGGACCGTACAGGAGCCGACACTGAGACACACACGGACTGTACAGGAGCCGAGACTGAGACACACACGGACTGTACAGGAGCCAAGACTGAGACACACACGGACCGTACAGGGGCTCACACTGAGACCCACACGGACCGTACAGGAGCTGACATTGAGACACACACGGACCGTACAGGAGCCGACACTGAGACACACACGGACTGTACAGGAGCTGACACTGAAACACACACGGATCGGACAGGAGCTGACACTGAGACACACACAGACCGTACAGGAGCTGACACTGAGACACACACAGACCGTACAGGAGCTGACATTGAGACACACACGGAACGTACAGGAGCTGACACTGAAACACACATGGACTGTACAGGAGCTGACACTGAGACACACACGGACCGTACAGGAGCTGACACTGAGACACACACGGACCGTACAGGAGCCGAGACTGAGACACACACGGACCGTACAGGACCTGACACTGAGACACACACGGACCGTACAGGAGCTGACATTGAGACACACATGGACCGTACAGGAGCTGACATTGAGACACACACGGACCGTACAGGAGCTGACATTGAGACACACACGGACCGTACAGGAGCTGACATTGAGACACACACGGACCGTACAGGAGCTGACATTGAGACACACATGGACCGTACAGGAGCTGACATTGAGACACACACGGACCGTACAGGAGCTGACATTGAGACACACACGGACCGTACAGGAGCCGACACTGAGGCACACACACGGACCGTACAGGAGCTGACACTGAGACACACACGGACCGTACAGGAGCTGACACTGAGACACACACGGACTGTACAGGAGCCGAGACTGAGACACACACGGACTGTACAGGAGCCAAGACTGAGACACACACGGACCGTACAGGGGCTGACACTGAGACCCACACGGACCGTACAGGAGCTGACATTGAGACACACACGGACCGTACAGGAGCCGACACTGAGACACACACGGACTGTACAGGAGCTGACACTGAAACACACACGGATCGGACAGGAGCTGACACTGAGACACACACAGACCGTACAGGAGCTGACACTGAGACACACACAGACCGTACAGGAGCTGACATTGAGACACACACGGAACGTACAGGAGCTGACACTGAAACACACATGGACTGTACAGGAGCTGACACTGAGACACACACGGACCGTACAGGAGCTGACACTGAGACACACACGGACCGTACAGGAGCTGACACTGAGACACACACGGACCGTACAGGACCTGACACTGAGACACACACGGACCGTACAGGAGCTGACATTGAGACACACATGGACTGTACAGGAGCTGACATTGAGACACACACGGACCGTACAGGAGCTGACATTGAGACACACACGGACCGTACAGGAGCCGACACTGAGGCACACACACAGACCGTACAGGAGCTGACATTGAGACACACACGGACCGTACAGGAGCTGACATTGAGACACACACGGACCGTACAGGAGCTGACATTGAGACACACACGGACCGTACAGGAGCTGACATTGAGACACACACGGACCGTACAGGAGCTGACATTGAGACACACACGGACCGTACAGGAGCTGACATTGAGACACACACGGACCGTACAGGAGCCGACACTGAGGCACACACACAGACCGTACAGGAGCTGACACTGAGACACACACGGACCGTACAGGAGCTGACACTGAGACACACACGGACTGTACAGGAGCTGACACTGAGACACACACGGACCGTACAGGAGCTGACACTGAGACACACACGGACCGTACAGGACCTGACACTGAGACACATATGGACTGTACAGGAGCTGACACTGAGACACACATGGACTGTACAGGAGCTGACATTGAGACACACACGGACCGTACAGGAGCTGACATTGAGACACACATGGACCGTACAGGAGCTGACACAGACACATATGGACTGTACAGGAGCCGACACTGAGACACACACGGACCGTACACGAGCTGACACTGAGACACACACATGGACCGTACAGGAGCTGACACTGAGACACATATGGACTGTACAGGAGCTGACATTGAGACACACACGGACCGTACAGGAGCTGACACTGAGACACACATGGACCGTACAGGAGCTGACACTGAGACACATATGGACTGTACAGGACCTGACACTGAGACACATATGGACTGTACAGGAGCTGACACTGAGACACATATGGACTGTACAGGAGCTGACACTGAGACACATATGGACTGTACAGGACCTGACACTGAGACACATATGGACTGTACAGGAGCTGACACTGAGACACATATGGACTGTACAGGAGCTGACATTGAGACACACACGGACCGTACAGGAGCTGACATTGAGACACACATGGACTGTACAGGAGCTGACACTGAGACACACATGGACCGTACAGGAGCTGACACTGAGACACACATGGACCGTACAGGACCTGACACTGAGACACATATGGACTGTACAGGAGCTGACACTGAGACACATATGGACTGTACAGGAGCTGACATTGAGACACACACGGACCGTACAGGAGCTGACATTGAGACACACATGGACTGTACAGGAGCTGACATTGAGACACACACGGACTGTACAGGAGCTGACACTGAGACACACACGGACCGTACAGGAGCCGACATTGAGACACACACGGACCGTACAGGAGCTGACACTGAGACACACACGGACCGTACAGGAGCTGACACTGAGACACACACAGACCGTACAGGAGCTGACACTGAGATACACACGGACCGTACAGGAGCTGACACTGAGATACACACGGACTGTACAGGAGCTGACATTGAGACACACACGGACCGTACAGGAGCTGACATTGAGACACACACAGACCGTACAGGAGCCGAGACTGAGACACACATGGACTGTACAGGAGCCGACATTGAGACACATACGGACCGTACAGGAGCTGACACTGAGACACACACGGACCGTACAGGAGCTGACACTGAGATACACACGGACTGTACAGGAGCTGACATTGAGACACACACGGACCGTACAGGAGCTGACATTGAGACACACACGGACCGTACAGGAGCTGACACTGAGACACACACAGACCGTACAGGAGCTGACACTGAGACACACACGGACCGTACAGGAGCTGACACTGAGATACACACGGACTGTACAGGAGCTGACATTGAGACACACACGGACCGTACAGGAGCTGACATTGAGACACACACGGACCCTACAGGAGCTGACATTGAGACACACACAGACCGTACAGGAGCCGAGACTGAGACACACATGGACTGTACAGGAGCCGACATTGAGACACATACGGACCGTACAGGAGCTGACACTGAGACACACACGGACCGTACAGGAGCTGACATTGAGACACACACAGACCGTACTGGAGCCGAGACTGAGACACACATGGACTGTACAGGAGCTGACACTGAAACACACATGGACCCTACAGGAGCCGACATTGAGACACACATGGACTGTACAGGAGCTGACATTGAGACACACATGGACCGTACAGGAGCCGACACTGAGACACACACGGACTGTACAGGAGCTGACACTGAGACACACATGGACTGTACAGGAGCTGACATTGAGACACACACGGACCGTACAGGAGCTGACATTGAGACACACACGGACCGTACAGGAGCTGACACAGAGACACACATGGACTGTACAGGAGCTGACACTGAGACACACATGGACTGTACAGGAGCTGACACTGAGACACACACGGACCGTACAGGAGCTGACATTGAGACACACACGGACCGTACAGGAGCTGACACTGAGACACACATGGACTGTACAGGAGCTGACACTGAGACACACATGGACTGTACAGGAGCTGACATTGAGACACACACGGACCGTACAGGAGCTGACACTGAGACACACATGGACTGTACAGGAGCTGACACTGAGACACACACGGACCGTACAGGAGCTGACACTGAGACACACACGGACCGTACAGGAGCTGACACTGAGACACACACGGACCGTACAGGAGCCGACACTGAGACACACACGGACCGTACAGGAGCTGACATTGAGACACACATGGACTGTACAGGAGCTGACACTGAGACACACATGGACTGTACAGGAGCTGACACTGAGACACACACGGACCGTACAGGAGCTGACACTGAGACACACACGGACCGTACAGGAGCTGACACTGAGACACACACGGACCGTACAGGAGCTGACACTGAGACACACATGGACTGTACAGGAGCTGACACTGAGACACACACGGACCGTACAGGAGCTGACATTGAGACACACATGGACTGTACAGGAGCTGACACTGAGACACACATGGACTGTACAGGAGCTGACATTAAGACACACATGGACCGTACAGGAGCTGACATTGAGACACACATGGACCGTACAGGAGCTGACACTGAGACACACACGGACCGTACAGGAGCCGACACTGAGACACACACGGACTGTACAGGAGCTGACATTGAGACACACACGGACCGTACAGGAGCTGACATTGAGACACACACGGACCGTACAGGAGCTGACACTGAGACACACACGGACCGTACAGGAGCCGACACTGAGACACACACGGACCGTACAGGAGCTGACATTGAGACACACACGGACCGTACAGGAGCCGAGACTGAGACACACACAGACCGTACAGGAGCCGACACTGAGACACACACGGACCGTACAGGAGCTGACATTGAGACACACATGGACTGTACAGGAGCTGACATTGAGACACACATGGACTGTACAGGAGCTGACACTGAGACACACACGGACCCTACAGGAGCCGACATTGAGACACACACGGACCGTACAGGAGCTGACATTGAGACACACACGGACCGTACAGGAGCCGACACTGAGACACACATGGACTGTCCAGGAGCCGACACTGAGACACACATGGACTGTACAGGAGCCGACACTGAGACACACATGGACTGTCCAGGAGCCGACACTGAGACACACATGGACCGTACAGGAGCTGACACTGAGACACACATGGACTGTACAGGAGCCGACACTGAGACACACACGGACCGTACAGGAGCTGACATTGAGACACACACGGACCGTACAGGAGCTGACACTGAGACACACACGGACCGTACAGGAGCTGACATTGAGACACACATGGACCGTACAGGAGCTGACACTGAGACACACATGGACCGTACAGGAGCTGACATTGAGACACACACGGACCGTACAGGAGCCGACACTGAGACACACATGGACTGTACAGGAGCCGACACTGAGACACACACGGACCGTACAGGAGCTGACACTGAGACACACATGGACCGTACAGGAGCTGACACTGAGACACACACGGACCGTACAGGAGCTGACATTGAGACACATATGGACTGTACAGGAGCTGACATTGAGACACACACGGACCGTACAGGAGCTGACATTGAGACACACATGGACTGTACAGGAGCTGACACTGAGACACACATGGACCGTACAGGAGCTGACACTGAGACACACATGGACCGTACAGGACCTGACACTGAGACACATATGGACTGTACAGGAGCTGACACTGAGACACATATGGACTGTACAGGAGCTGACATTGAGACACACACGGACCGTACAGGAGCTGACATTGAGACACACATGGACTGTACAGGAGCTGACATTGAGACACACACGGACTGTACAGGAGCTGACACTGAGACACACACGGACCGTACAGGAGCCGACATTGAGACACACACGGACCGTACAGGAGCTGACACTGAGACACACACGGACCGTACAGGAGCTGACACTGAGACACACACAGACCGTACAGGAGCTGACACTGAGATACACACGGACCGTACAGGAGCTGACACTGAGATACACACGGACTGTACAGGAGCTGACATTGAGACACACACGGACCGTACAGGAGCTGACATTGAGACACACACAGACCGTACAGGAGCCGAGACTGAGACACACATGGACTGTACAGGAGCCGACATTGAGACACATACGGACGGTACAGGAGCTGACACTGAGACACACACGGACCGTACAGGAGCTGACACTGAGATACACACGGACTGTACAGGAGCTGACATTGAGACACACACGGACCGTACAGGAGCTGACATTGAGACACACACGGACCGTACAGGAGCTGACACTGAGACACACACAGACCGTACAGGAGCTGACACTGAGACACACACGGACCGTACAGGAGCTGACACTGAGATACACACGGACTGTACAGGAGCTGACATTGAGACACACACGGACCGTACAGGAGCTGACATTGAGACACACACGGACCCTACAGGAGCTGACATTGAGACACACACAGACCGTACAGGAGCCGAGACTGAGACACACATGGACTGTACAGGAGCCGACATTGAGACACATACGGACCGTACAGGAGCTGACACTGAGACACACACGGACCGTACAGGAGCTGACATTGAGACACACACAGACCGTACTGGAGCCGAGACTGAGACACACATGGACTGTACAGGAGCTGACACTGAAACACACATGGACCCTACAGGAGCCGACATTGAGACACACATGGACTGTACAGGAGCTGACATTGAGACACACATGGACCGTACAGGAGCCGACACTGAGACACACACGGACTGTACAGGAGCTGACACTGAGACACACATGGACTGTACAGGAGCTGACATTGAGACACACACGGACCGTACAGGAGCTGACATTGAGACACACACGGACCGTACAGGAGCTGACACAGAGACACACATGGACTGTACAGGAGCTGACACTGAGACACACATGGACTGTACAGGAGCTGACACTGAGACACACACGGACCGTACAGGAGCTGACATTGAGACACACACGGACCGTACAGGAGCTGACACTGAGACACACATGGACTGTACAGGAGCTGACACTGAGACACACATGGACTGTACAGGAGCTGACATTGAGACACACACGGACCGTACAGGAGCTGACACTGAGACACACATGGACTGTACAGGAGCTGACACTGAGACACACACGGACCGTACAGGAGCTGACACTGAGACACACACGGACCGTACAGGAGCTGACACTGAGACACACACGGACCGTACAGGAGCCGACACTGAGACACACACGGACCGTACAGGAGCTGACATTGAGACACACATGGACTGTACAGGAGCTGACACTGAGACACACATGGACTGTACAGGAGCTGACACTGAGACACACACGGACCGTACAGGAGCTGACACTGAGACACACACGGACCGTACAGGAGCTGACACTGAGACACACACGGACCGTACAGGAGCTGACACTGAGACACACATGGACTGTACAGGAGCTGACACTGAGACACACACGGACCGTACAGGAGCTGACATTGAGACACACATGGACTGTACAGGAGCTGACACTGAGACACACATGGACTGTACAGGAGCTGACATTGAGACACACATGGACCGTACAGGAGCTGACATTGAGACACACATGGACCGTACAGGAGCTGACACTGAGACACACACGGACCGTACAGGAGCCGACACTGAGACACACACGGACTGTACAGGAGCTGACATTGAGACACACACGGACCGTACAGGAGCTGACATTGAGACACACACGGACCGTACAGGAGCTGACACTGAGACACACACGGACCGTACAGGAGCCGACACTGAGACACACACGGACCGTACAGGAGCTGACATTGAGACACACACGGACCGTACAGGAGCCGAGACTGAGACACACACAGACCGTACAGGAGCCGACACTGAGACACACACGGACCGTACAGGAGCTGACATTGAGACACACATGGACTGTACAGGAGCTGACATTGAGACACACATGGACTGTACAGGAGCTGACACTGAGACACACACGGACCCTACAGGAGCCGACATTGAGACACACACGGACCGTACAGGAGCTGACATTGAGACACACACGGACCGTACAGGAGCCGACACTGAGACACACATGGACTGTCCAGGAGCCGACACTGAGACACACATGGACTGTACAGGAGCCGACACTGAGACACACATGGACTGTCCAGGAGCCGACACTGAGACACACATGGACCGTACAGGAGCTGACACTGAGACACACATGGACTGTACAGGAGCCGACACTGAGACACACACGGACCGTACAGGAGCTGACATTGAGACACACACGGACCGTACAGGAGCTGACACTGAGACACACACGGACCGTACAGGAGCTGACATTGAGACACACTTGGACCGTACAGGAGCTGACACTGAGACACACATGGACCGTACAGGAGCTGACATTGAGACACACACGGACCGTACAGGAGCCGACACTGAGACACACATGGACTGTACAGGAGCCGACACTGAGACACACACGGACCGTACAGGAGCTGACACTGAGACACACATGGACTGTACAGGAGCTGACACTGAGACACACACGGACCGTACAGGAGCTGACATTGAGACACACATGGACCGTACAGGAGCTGACACTGAGACACACACGGACCGTACAGGAGCTGACATTGAGACACACATGGACCGTACAGGAGCCGACACTGAGACACACACGGACTGTACAGGAGCCGACACTGAGACACACACGGACTGTACAGGAGCTGACATTGAGACACACACGGACTGTACAGGAGCTGTCACTGAGACACACACGGACTGTACAGGAGCTGTCACTGAGACACACACGGACCGTACAGGAGCTGACATTGAGACACACACGGACTGTACAGGAGCTGACATTGAGACACACACGGACTGTACAGGAGCCGACACTGAGACACACACGGACTGTACAGGAGCTGACATTGAGACACACATGGACCGTACAGGAGCCGACATTGAGACACACACGGACTGTACAGGAGCTGTCACTGAGACATACACGGACCGTACAGGAGCTGACACTGAGACACACACGGACCGTACAGGAGCTGACACTGAGACACACACGGACCGTACAGGAGCTGACATTGAGACACACACGGACTGTACAGGAGCTGTCACTGAGACATACACGGACCGTACAGGAGCTGACACTGAGACACACACGGACCGTACAGGAGCTGACACTGAGACACACACGGACCGTACAGGAGCTGACACTGAGACACACATGGACCGTACAGGAGCCGACACTGAGACACACATGGACTGTACAGGAGCCGACACTGAGACACACACGGACCGTACAGGAGCCGACACTGAGACACACATGGACTGTACAGGAGCCGACACCGAGACACACACGGACTGTACAGGAGCCGACACTGAGACACACATGGACTGTACAGGAGCCGACACTGAGACACACACGGACCGTACAGGAGCTGACACTGAGACACACACGGACCGTACAGGAGCCGACACTGAGACACACACGGACCGTACAGGAGCTGACATTGAGACACACACGGACTGTACAGGAGCCGACACTGAGACACACATGGACCGTACAGGACCTGACACTGAGACACACACGGACCGTACAGGAGCTGACATTGAGACACACACGGACCGTACAGGAGCTGACATTGAGACACACATGGACTGTACAGGAGCCGACACTGAGACACACACGGACCGTACAGGAGCCGACACTGAGACACACATGGACTGTACAGGAGCCGACACCGAGACACACACGGACTGTACAGGAGCCGACACTGAGACACACATGGACTGTACAGGAGCCGACACTGAGACACACACGGACCGTACAGGAGCTGACATTGAGACACACACGGACCGTACAGGAGCCGAGACTGAGACACACACATGGACTGTACAGGAGCCGACACTGAGACACACATGGACTGTACAGGAGCCGACACTGAGACACACATGGACCGTACAGGAGCTGACACTGAGACACACATGGACTGTCCAGGAGCCGACACTGAGACACACATGGACTGTCCAGGAGCCGACACTGAGACACACATGGACTGTCCAGGAGCCGACACTGAGACACACATGGACTGTCCAGGAGCCGACACTGAGACACACATGGACTGTCCAGGAGCCGACACTGAGACACACATGGACTGTCCAGGAGCCGACACTGAGACACACATGGACTGTACAGGAGCCGACACTGAGACACACATGGACTGTACAGGAGCTGACACTGAGACACACATGGACTGTCCAGGAGCCGACACTGAGACACACATGGACTGTCCAGGAGCCGACACTGAGACACACATGGACTGTACAGGAGCCGACACTGAGACACACATGGACCGTACAGGAGCCGACATTGAGACACACACGGACCGTACAGGAGCCGACATTGAGACACACATGGACCGTACAGGAGCCGACACTGAGACACACACGGACCGTACAGGAGCCGACACTGAGACACACATGGACTGTACAGGAGCCGACACTGAGACACACATGGACCGTACAGGAGCCGAGACTGAGACACACACGGACTGTACAGGAGCCGACACTGAGACACACATGGACCGTACAGGAGCTGACACTGAGACACACATGGACCGTACAGGAGCCGACACTGAGACACACACGGACCGTACAGGAGCTGACACTGAGACACACATGGACTGTACAGGAGCTGACACTGAGACACACATGGACTGTCCAGAAGCCGACACTGAGACACACACGGACCGTACAGGAGCTGACACTGAGACACACATGGACTGTACAGGAGCTGACACTGAGACACACA
Source organism: Heterodontus francisci (assembly GCF_036365525.1). Classification (NCBI taxonomy): domain Eukaryota; kingdom Metazoa; phylum Chordata; class Chondrichthyes; order Heterodontiformes; family Heterodontidae; genus Heterodontus; species Heterodontus francisci. The sequence continues at coordinate 16,357 of NW_027141491.1, read as the reverse complement.
TGGACTGTCCAGGAGCTGACAGGAAGGACCTTCTCCCTTTAGTGCCTCTGTGCCGGGAGAAGCTGTGAAGCTGAGCTCAGAAACTTTGTGTTCTTTACCTGATTAATGCTGGGAATGACTTGTTCCATTTTTAACATCCGGTCTCTCAGAGCTTTAATCTCCTCGTCTTTCATGTTATTCTGTAATTTCACCTCCTGCAGTATGTCCGTCAGTTTATCAATATGAGTGCGAAGATCATCCACATCACGATGACCCCTGACTTCAGAATCCTCTCCCTGTTCCTCTCCTACACCCACTGTGTCCCAAACATCTCGGGCCACTGCCCTCCATGTGTCCTTCTCATTGGGATCTTTCTTACTGTACATGCGAGAAAGTTCCTTCATCTTGACAATGGCGATCGCTTCAATCTCCTGCTTGGAGTGTTTGAAGTCGTTCAGTGCCACCTCGTAGCAGATTTCTTTCACTGCCTGCATCTTCAGATCTGCCATGGTCAGCCACTTGGGATCCTGACTGATGCGTCGTCGCTGGGGGATCTGGTACACACGGATTGGCTCCCGTTTCTTCCCGCTGCTCGGCAACCCACACTTCTTCACGATGCTCTGCACCTTATTGGCTGGGAGTTTCTCCCGCAGTGAAGCAATCAGACGCCAGCTCTCTTCACACGACCGCTTGTCAGAGTCATCACCACTGTCCGAATCTACATACTGAACAGTAAACAGGATCAGAACAGGAGGGGGGCGGAGGGGGTAGGGGGGAGAGAGTGGGGGGGGGGGAAAAGGTGGAGGGGAGAGGGGGAAGAGCTCAGGGGGAGAAGGCCGAGTGGGGGGGGGGAGAGGGGGGGATGAGGGTGGAGGAGGGGGGGGGGGAAGGGTGGCGTGGAGGTGAGGTAGAGAGGTAGAGCCCCACTTCTACCACACAATGTCTCCTATGACTCTACTCAACAATTTAATCTCACCTCACTGTCTATCCCCTTCTAATTTTAGATACTCCTAAATCTCTGACAGTCAGTGTGTGGGGAACTGTACCCCAGTGAGAGTCAGTGTGTGTGGAACTGTACCCCAGTGAGAGTCAGTGTGTGTGGGACCCGTACCCCAGTGAGAGTCTGTGTGTGTGGAACCGTACCCCAGTGAGAGTCAGTGTGTGTGGAACTGTACCCCAGTGAGAGTCAGTGTGTGTGGAACTGTACCCCAGTGAGAGTCAGTGTGTGTGGAACTGTACCCCAGTGAGTCAGTGCGTGTGGAACTGTACCCCAGTGAGAGTCAGTGTGTGTGGAACTGTAACCCCAGTGAGAGTCAGTGTGTGTGGAACTGTACCCCAGTGAGAGTCAGTGCGTGTGGAACTGTACCCCAGTGAGAGTCAGTGCGTGTGGAACTGTACCCCAATGAGAGTCAGTGTGTGTGGAACTGTCCCCCAGTGAGAGTCTGTGTGTGTGGAACCGTACCCCAGTGAGAGTCAGTGTGTGTGGAACTGTACCCCAGTGAGAGTCAGTGTGTGTGGAACTGTACCCCAGTGAGAGTCAGTGTGTGTGGGACCCGTACCCCAGTGAGAGTCAGTGTGTGTGGAACTGTACCCCAGTGAGAGTCAGTGTGTGTGGAACTGTACCCCAGTGAGAGTCAGTGCGTGTGGAACTGTACCCCAGTGAGAGTCAGTGTGTGTGGAACTGTACCCCAGTGAGAGTCAGTGTGTGTGGAACTGTACCCCAGTGAGAGTCAGTGCGTGTGGAACTGTACCCCAGTGAGAGTCAGTGCGTGTGGAACTGTACCCCAGTGAGTCAGTGTGTGTGGAACTGTACCCCAGTGAGAGTCAGTGTGTGTGGAACTGTACCCCAGTGAGAGTCAGTGTGTGTGGAACTGTACCCCAGTGAGAGTCAGTGTGTGTGGAACTGTACCCCAGCGAGAGTCAGTCTGTGTGGGACCCGTACCCCAGTGAGAGTCACTGTGTGTGGGGAACTGTACCCCAGTGAGAGTCAGTGTGTGGGGAACTGTACCCCAGTGAGAGTCAGTGTGTGGGGAACTGTACCCCAGTGAGAGTCAGTGTGTGGGGAACTGTACCCCAGTGAGAGTCAGTGTGTGTGGAACTGTACCCCAGTGAGAGTCAGTGTGTGTGGAACTGTACCCCAGTGAGAGTCAGTGTGTGTGGGACCCGTACCCCAGTGAGAGTCACTGTGTGTGTGGAACTGTACCCCAGTGAGAGTCAGTGTGTGTGGAACTGTACCCCAGTGAGAGTCACTGTGTGTGGAACTGTACCCCAGTGAGAGTCACTGTGTGTGGAAATGTACCCCAGTGAGAGTCAGTGTGTGGAACTGTACCCCGTGAGTCTGTGCGTGTGGAACTGTACCCCAGTGAGAGTCAGTGCGTGTGGAACTGTACCCCAGTGAGTCAGTGTGTGTGGAACTGTACCCCAGTGAGAGTCAGTGTGTGTGGAACTGTACCCCAGTGAGAGTCAGTGTGTGTGGAACTGTACCCCAGTGAGAGTCAGTGTGTGTGGAACTGTACCCCAGTGAGAGTCAGTGTGTGTGGAACTGTACCCCAGTGAGAGTCAGTGTGTGTGGAACTGTACCCCAGTGAGAGTCAGTGTGTGTGGAACTGTACCCCAGTGAGAGTCAGTGTGTGGAACTGTACCCCAGTGAGAGTCTGTGTGTGTGGAACTGTACCCCAGTGAGAGTCAGTGTGTGTGGAACTGTACCCCAATGAGAGTCTGTGTGTGTGGAACTGTACCCCAGTGAGAATCAGTGTGTGGGGAACTGTACCCCTGTGAGAGTCAGTGTGTGTGGAACTGTACCCCAGTGAGAGTCTGTGTGTGTGGAACCGTACCCCAGTGAGAGTCAGTGTGTGTGGAACTGTACCCCAGTGAGAGTCAGTGTGTGTGGAACTGTACCCCAGTGAGAGTCAGTGTGTGAGGAACCGTACCCCAGTGAGAGTCAGTGTGTGTGGAACTGTACCCCAGTGAGAGTCAGTGTGTGTGGAACTGTACCCCAGTGAGAGTCAGTGTGAGTGGAACTGTACCCCAGTGAGAGTCAGTGCGTGTGGAACCGTACCCCAGTGAGAGTCAGTGTGTGTGGAACTGTACCCCAGTGAGAATCAGTGTGTGGGGAACTGTACCCCAGTGAGAGTCAGTGCGTGTGGAACTGTACCCCAATGAGAGTCTGTGTGTGTGGAACTGTACCCCAATGAGAGTCTGTGTGTGTGGAACTGTACCCCAGTGAGAATCAGTGTGTGGGGAACTGTACCCCTGTGAGAGTCAGTGTGTGTGGAACTGTACCCCAGTGAGAGTCAGTGTGTGTGGAACCGTACCCCAGTGAGAGTCAGTGTGTGTGGAACTGTACCCCAGTGAGAGTCAGTGTGTGGGGAACTGTACCCCAGTGAGAGTCAGTGTGTGTGGAACTGTACCCCAGTGAGAGTCAGTGTGTGGGGAACCGTACCCCAGTGAGAGTCAGTGTGTGGGGAACTGTACCCCAGTGAGAGTCAGTGTGTGTGGAACCGTACCCCAGTGAGAGTCAGTGTGTGTGGAACTGTACCCCAGTGAGAGTCAGTGTGTGGGGAACTGTACCCCAGTGAGAGTCAGTGTGTGTGGAACCGTACCCCAGTGAGAGTCAGTGCGTGTGGAACTGCACCCCAGTGAGAGTCAGTGTGTGGGGAACTGTACCCCAATGAGAGTCTGTGTGTGTGGAACTGTACCCCAGTGTGGGGGGTTCGGGGGGTGAGAGTATCACCTACCAGCCTCGACTGTTCGAGCTGTAGATCGGCCTCCTCCTTCTCCATGCGGTATTGGTTCTCCAGGTCCTGCAGCCTGTGGGCACAAACGTACAGCCAATCAGAGCAGGCCACCAGCACGGAGTCTCTCTCTAATTGGTGGTGAAGGGACAGGTTAAAGTTCAGGTTCTAGGTGGAACCCAGCATCCATCGGACCTTCCACCAGAGTTCCTGTTGTAACCAGTCCTGTTAATGACCTCGTGCTCACCAAGCAGGTGCAGACCGAGCAGCTGACAGGGAATGTGTACCGAGTGGTCCTGAGGCACACTGACCCCGCGCTTCCAATCACCGCTTCCTCAAGTGTCTCACTGCCTCAGCTGAGCAGCCTGAGGAGCACGGGACGGTCTCAGCACCAGCTCGAGCCAGCTGGACGAATGGGCAGTGACAGGTCCAGCCAGACCAGGGAGAGGAGGTCAGGGCACAGCCTGTGAGACCCTTCACCCACCCCCAGCACTAGGTGCCCAGGTCCTTCCCTCGCGCAGCCCTCCACCCGACAGGAGACCGCAAGCCTCACCGCTTCTCCATTTCCAACTTGATGTCAATGCCTTGATTCTCCAGCAGCTCTTTCTGGGCGAAGCTCCAGTCCACAGTCTCCGCAGGCGTTCCCACGCTCGGCGCCCGTTCACGCTCCAACCTCGCCTGCTCTGGGTGATTGAAACGGAACACGTGGCTCTTGCCCATCACCACACGGTTACCTGTCGGGGAGGGAGGGGTCAAAGGTTAAACCCCAAAGTATTCACCAATCAGGCAATGACTCAATCGCCTTCGAAACTCAAGCTTTTACAGCAGCCGCCATTTTGAAACATGAACGTTAGTTTCTCAGTTTCCCATGGGTCCCTCTGATGCCCCCCAGAACACGGGTGATCGTCCTCCACCCCCCAGTACCCATTTACCTTGTCGCAGTACCAAGGGGCCGGTCACTTGCTTTCCGTTGACGTAAGTGTCTGCGTCTTCACAAGGCTCCAAGGTCACAATTACTGCAGCACAAGAGGGAAGGACGAGTTAGCCACGGTGATAACTGCAGGCGCCATCTCCTACCCCCTGTGCGGCCATCGATACCCACGGGAGAAGTTCTCTACATGGGGGCCAGTGTGTGGGAGGATTCCATACACTCAGGTAAGGTTCAGACAAACAGCACCCTCAGTACGTTCCCCAATGTGGCCATTCTCCATCTGTCAGCCCAGATGGTGAATGTTGACTGGCTATTCAACTTCAGGGGCATCACAGCCCACCCCGATCCTGTCCACCTCCACAATCTTTCCAGCAGTAGTCACTGGACAGTGATCAGGAGCAGGAACCCTGGCTGATTTCCCCTCTCTCTCTCTAACCCAGGGGTCACTGGACAGTGATCAGGAGCAGGAACCCTGGCTGATTTCCCCTCTCTCTCTCTAACCCAGGGGTCACTGGACAGTGATCAGGAGCAGGAACCCTGGCTGATTTCCCCTCTCTCTCTCTAACCTAGGGGTCACTGGACAGTGATCAGGAGCAGGAACCCTGGCTGATTTCCCCTCTCTCTCTCTAACCCAGGGGTCACTGGACAGTGATCAGGAGCAGGAACCCTGGCTGATTTCCCCTCTCTCTCTCTAACCCAGGGGTCACTGGACAGTGATCAGGAGCAGGAACCCTGACTGATTTCCCCCCTCTCTCTAACCCAGGGGTCACTGGACAGTGATCAGGAGCAGGAACCCTGGCTGATTTCCCCCCTCTCTCTAACCCAGGGGTCACTGGACAGTGATCAGGAGCAGGAACCCTGACTGATTTCCCCTCTCTCTCTCTAACCCAGGGGTCACTGGATAGTGATCAGGAGCAGGAACCCTGACTGATTTCCCCCTCTCTCTCTCTCTAACCCAGGGGTCACTGGACAGTGATCAGGAGCAGGAACGCTGACTGATTTCCCCCTCTCTCTCTCTCTAACCCAGGGGTCACTGGACAGTGATCAGGAGCAGGAACCCTGGCTGATTTCCCCTCTCTCTCTCTAACCTAGGGGTCACTGGACAGTGATCAGGAGCAGGAACCCTGGCTGATTTCCCCTCTCTCTCTCTAACCCAGGGGTCACTGGACAGTGATCAGGAGCAGGAACCCTGGCTGATTTCCCCTCTCTCTCTCTAACCCAGGGGTCACTGGACAGTGATCAGGAGCAGGAACCCTGACTGATTTCCCCCCTCTCTCTAACCCAGGGGTCACTGGACAGTGATCAGGAGCAGGAACCCTGGCTGATTTCCCCCCTCTCTCTAACCCAGGGGTCACTGGACAGTGATCAGGAGCAGGAACCCTGACTGATTTCCCCTCTCTCTCTCTAACCCAGGGGTCACTGGATAGTGATCAGGAGCAGGAACCCTGACTGATTTCCCCCTCTCTCTCTCTCTAACCCAGGGGTCACTGGACAGTGATCAGGAGCAGGAACGCTGACTGATTTCCCCCTCTCTCTCTCTCTAACCCAGGGGTCACTGGATAGTGATCAGGAGCAGGAACCCTGACTGATTTCCCCCTCTCTCTCTCTCTAACCCAGGTGGTCACTGGACAGTGATCGGAAGCAGGAACCCTGACTGATTTCCCCCTCTCTCTCTCTCTCTAACCCAGGTGGTCACTGGACAGTGATCGGAAGCAGGAACCCTGGCTAATTTCCCCCTCTCTCTCTCTCTCTAACCCAGGTGGTCACTGGACAGTGATCGGAAGCAGGAACCCTGGCTGATTTCCCCCTCTCTCTCTCTCTAACCCAGGTGGTCAGTGATCAGGAGCAGGAACCCTGGCTGATTTCCCCTCTCTCTCTCTAACCCAGGGGTCACTGGACAGTGATCAGGAGCAGGAACCCTGACTGATTTCCCCCCTCTCTCTAACCTAGGGGTCACTGGACAGTGATCAGGAGCAGGAACCCTGACTGATTTCCCCCTCTCTCTCTCTCTCTAACCCAGGTGGTCACTGGACAGTGATCGGAAGCAGGAACCCTGGCTGATTTCCCCCTCTCTCTCTCTCTAACCCAGGTGGACAGTGATCAGGAGCAGGAACCCTGGCTGATTTCCCCCTCTCTCTCTCTCTAACCCAGGTGGACAGTGATCAGGAGCAGGAACCCTGACTGATTTCCCCCTCTCTCTCTCTCTAACCCAGGTGGTCAGTGGACAGTGATCAGGAGCAGGAACCCTTGTGATGGAATATAGGTATAATAGGCTTAATTAAGTAGAATTTGAAAATAGTTACTGTATGATGCCTTTTAGAGTTAGAGATTGAATAAATGGTCAGTTTTTAGAACTCACTAACATTCCCTTTAAGAAGGTAGAGTTAGAAAATTTTAAGTTCCCTGTTATGAACAAGTAGGGAAATCCATTTGTGTCTCTGTTGTCGGGAGCTTGGAAAATAAACACACACATTGAAATATCCTGTCAATAAGAGGTAGCAATAAACTTAATTGGTTTGTGCAGACAGGTCAGCTCCGGAGGTTGCTTTGGGGTGCCATAAAAAGGGCAATTAACAATATATGGAACGTACTCACAGGATTATTAAACACAATTATAAAAATTTTGACCAAATAAATGCTCACAACTTCAAAAGCAAAGGAATTCCAGTAAATCATTAAGTGGATATGGTAATTAAATATATGGATTTTAAAAGGAAGATAAATACACACAGGAAGATCACATCTATATGCTAAAAATCAGAGGACACTTCAGAAACAGTATAAACATGAGAGGTTTCTGAAGCAAAGATTAGAAAAGTGTTGAATCCTCAAACAATGCTTCCCAACTAAGGGGAATTTAAGGTAAAAAGTTTACTTTAAATTTTGATGGATATTCTAAGATATTTTTGCTGTAACATTAGCAAGGTTAAACTTTTGGATTCTATGTTAGAAATAAGATTATGTGTTACATCTTTTAGTAATATTTGCTATTGTGATATAATTATCCACTTAGAAGTCTATTGCATGTTAAATTCTTTAATAAGTCTATAAAAGTTAATAAATCATCTCATGTAGCATTCTGTATACAACTACAAAGAACCCCCTCTCCGTATCTCTAAGTGGAGAGATATGTATTGAAGAGAGTTCCAAGACTCTTATCTGGGATATTTATGACTTAGCCATAATTATTAAAAATAGGCTATCTGAATGATGGTAATATTCTCTGTTGGTTATCTTGTCTTGAGGGAAAGCTAGTACAATTATTTGAACCCAAATAAGTGTCTATGAGAATTTGTCTAGTTTGAACTTGATTAAAGGAGATCCATAGGGATGTACTCCTGACTTGGTTTAGTCCCAATAAGGGGTTAAAGTCATAAATCACTTCGCCCCGGCTGATTTCTCCTCTCTCTCGAACCCAGGGGTCACTGGGCAGTGATCAGGAGCAGGACCCTGCTGATTTCCCCACTCTCTTTCTAACCCAGGGGTCTCTGGACAGTGATCAGGAGCAGGAACCCTGGCTGATTTCCCCCTCTCTCTAACCCAGGGGTCACTGGACAGTGAGCAGGAGCAGGAACCCTGGCTGATTTCTCCTCTCTCTAACCCAGGGGTCTCTGGACAGTGATCAGGAGCAGGAACCCTGGCTGATTTCCCCCTCTCTCTAACCCAGGGGTCACTGGACAGTGAGCAGGAGCAGGAACCCTGGCTGATTTCCCCCTCTCTCTAAACCAGGGGTCACTGGACAGTGATCAGGAGCAGGAACCCTGGCTGATTTCCCCCTCTCTCTAAACCAGGGGTCACTGGACAGTGATCAGGAGCAGGAACCCTGGCTGATTTCCACCTCTCTCTCTTTCTAACCCAGGGGTCTCTGGACAGTGATCAGGAGCAGCAGCCCTGGCTGATTTTTCCCTCTCTCTAACCCAGGGGTCTCTGGACAGTGATCAGGAGCAGGAACCCTGACTGAGTTCCCACTCTCTCTAACCCAGGGGTCACTGGACAGTGATCAGGAGCAGGAACCCTGGCTGAGTTCCCCCTCTCTCTAACCCAGGGGTCACTGGACAGTGATCAGGAGCAGGAACCCTGGCTGAGTTCCCCCTCTCTCTAACCCAGGGGTCACTGGACAGTGATCAGGAGCAGGAACACTGGCTGATTTCCCCCTCTCTCGAACCCAGGGGTCACTGGACAGTGATCAGGAGCAGGAACACTGGCTGATTTCCCCCTCTCTCTAACCCAGGGGTCACTGGACAGTGATCAGGAGCAGGAACCCTGGCTGAGTTCCCCCTCTCTCTAACCCAGGGGTCACTGGACAGTGATCAGGAGCAGGAACCCTGGCTGAGTTCCCCCTCTCTCTAACCCAGGGGTCACTGGACAGTGATCAGGAGCAGGAACACTGGCTGATTTCCCCCTCTCTCTAACCCAGGGGTCACTGGACAGTGATCAGGAGCAGGAACACTGGCTGATTTCCCCCTCTCTCTAACCCAGGGGTCACTGGACAGTGATCAGGAGCAGGAACCCTGGCTGATTTTCCCCTCTCTCTAACCCAGGGGTCACTGGACAGTGATCAGGAGCAGGAACCCTGGCTGATTTCCCCTCTCTCTAACCCAGGGGTCACTGGACAGTGATCAGGAGCAGGAACCCTGGCTGATTTCCCCCTCTCTCTAACCCAGGGGTCACTGGACAGTGATCAGGAGCAGGAACCCTGGCTAATTTCCCCTCTCTCTCTCTAACCCAGGGGTCACTGGACAGTGATCAGGAGCAGGAACCCTGGCTGATTTCCCCCTCTCTCTAACCCAGGGGTCACTGGACAGTGATCAGGAGCAGGAACCCTGGCTGATTTCCCCTCTCTCTAACCCAGGGGTCACTGGACAGTGATCAGGAGCAGGAACCCTGGCTGATTTCTCCTCTCTCTAACCCAGAGGTCACTGGACAGTGATCAAGAGCAGGAATAAAAGCAAAATACTGCGGATGCTGGAAATCTGAAATAAAAACAAGAAATGCTGGAACCACTCAGCAGGTCTGGCAGCATCTGTGGGAAAGAGAAGCAGAGTTAACTATTCGGGTCAGTGACCCTTCATCGGAACTGACAAATATTAGAAAAGTCACAGGTTATAAGCAAGTGAGGTGGGGGTGGGGCAAGAGATAACAAAGGAGGTGTAGATTGGACCAGGCCACATAGCTGACCAAAAGGTCACGGAGCAAAGGTAAACAATATGTTAATGGTGTGTTGAAAGACAAAGCATTAGTACAGATTAGGTGTTAATGCACTGAATATTGAACAGCAGCAAGTGCAAACCTGAAAAAAAACAGTGAGTAAGCAAACTGAACAAACTAAGATGAAATGAAATAAATACAAAAAAGATTGTAAAAAATGTAAAAAGAATGTTAAAAAAAAGGAAGAAAAATAACTAAAAATGAAAGTAAAATGGGGGGCTGTCATGCTCTGAAATTGTTGAACTCAATGTTCAGTCCGGCAGGCTGTAGTGTGCCTAATCGGTAAATGAGATGCTGTTCCTCAAGCTTGCGTTGATGTTCACTGGCTGATTTTTCCCCTCTCAAACACGGGAACTGAGGCTGAATGTAGCACCCGCTACTGATCAGCTCAGGCAACAGAGTCACTCTAGGGTGTAGCCAGGGTCCAGCTGCAACAAGGGTATCGCGAGTGTCCACACAATCACAATGCAATAGCCTTGATCATTTTACCAATTATGAGCTTCAGCAGCAGCTGCGAGGGTGGGGTTTTGAAAGCACACCGAGCTGCTCAAACAGGAGCAGAATCAGTGGTCTGTGTGGGGAGTGTGTCATTCACTGGGCGACAGAGGTTTCGTTTGGGACAGCACTCGACAGACAGTGAGTGAAGGGGCTGTGGGATTAACAAAGGAAGCTGAGTGGTTCCCTGCCCTGGAGCCCAGGCTCAGCCACTGGTGTGTTCACTGCCTGCACTCACCTTCTCCACTCTCATTACTTTCACTGCGGAACAAGCAATGCTCATCCTTGATGAAGCGTCCACTCAGTTTAATGTCCACCACACCCTGTCCAACCCTGGCAACACAATGAGAAACACAACCAGTCAAACACAGAGCCAGTTGCAACAAGCAGCAACGCCCACTGAGCCGCGCCAGGGGAGGGGCTCCACGCCCACTGAGCCGCGCCAGGGGAGGGGCTCCACGCCCACTGAGCCGCGCCAGGGGAGGGGCTCCACGCCCACTGAGCCGCGCCAGGGGAGGGGCTCCACGCCCACTGAGCCGCGCCAGGGGAGGGGCTCCACGCCCACTGAGCCGCGCCAGGGGAGGGGCTCCACGCCCACTGAGCCGCGCCAGGGGAGGGGCTCCACGCCCACTGAGCCGCGCCAGGGGAGGGGCTCCACGCCCACTGAGCCGCGCCAGGGGAGGGGCTCCACGCCCACTGAGCCGCGCCGGGGAGGGGCTCCACGCCCACTGAGCTGCGCCAGGGGAGGGGCTCCACGCCCATTGAGCCGCACCGGGGTATAGTTCCACACACACTGACTCTCACTGGGGTACGGGCTGTAAACTGTTCACCCTCTGGTTCGGGATTTACCTTGTTATTCCATCCTTGATGTAATACAGCAGACATTCTGACATCAGTGGATCCTCATTCAAATTTACCAAGTGTGGCGTCTGCAATGAGAAACAACGTCAGAGCAAAGGGGGACTGAGGCAGCAAAGCCCAACTCTGACCTTCACCCCCACCCCAGGATCAGACCCATCCCACTGTCATAAGATCAGAGCCTCCCACACAAGCCGCTCCTGTTATTTCGAATAAATCCATGCCCAGTTTAAGAGAGTGTGGGGACCCTGTTCCTCGCCCCTGGGGGCAGTGAGTTGACCTCAACTGACCTTTTTGGGAGAGAAGACGCCGACAGTTCCTCCATCTTCCCTGGTGGCCACTCCCATCTCGGCCAACAAGGCCTCTCTGAAACCAAAAGATAGAGGGCACGTTACCGAGTGACAGCACCCATCACTGTGCCCCTCTCCGCGGCCCCCTGTGCCACAGCCGCCCTCCCGCGCCCCTCCCCCACCAACACCCCGCCCCTCTCCCCAGCCGCTTCTGCCACACCAGCCTGTCCCCGTCCTCCCTCACCCCTATCCCTCCGTCTTGTCCCTCAGTCTCTCCTCCCCTTCCCCATCTTCTCTCATCTCACCATCGATCCGATCAACACCCTGCATCCCGTCAACCCCGATTCCGTACCGACCCCTGACCTCGCATCCCGATGCCGGACCGACCCCTGACCTCGCCTCCCGATGCCAGACCGACCCCTGACCTTGCCTCCCGATGCCAGACCGACCCCTGACCTCGCCTCCCGATTCCTGACTGACCCCTCACCTCGCCTCCCAGTTCCTGACTGACCCCTCACCTCGCCTCCCGATTCCGGACTGACCCCTGACCTCACCTCTCCATTCGAATTGCCTCCGTCTTTCGCAGTTTCTCTTCCCAGGTTTCATTCAGTTCCTCGATGATTTTCTCAGTTTCCTATATTCGGAGCAAGAATATCGTCCGTTACCGAGGAGACGTTCCCAGCAAGGGGGGAGGGTCCCACTGGGGTAAAGTGGAGGGGGGGGGGGGGGGCTGGGGTGAAGTGGGGACCGGGGGTGATGGAGGGGGAGGCCGGGGTGAAGGGGGGGGGAGGCCGGGGGGCCAGGGTGAAGGGGGGGTGGGGGCTGGGGTGAAGTGGGGGGACTGGGGTGATGGAGGGTGAGGCCGGGGTGAAGGGGGGGGGAGGCCGGGGGCCAGGGTGAAGGGGGGTCTGGTGTGAAGGGGGGACCCGGGGGTGAAAGGGGGGGCCGGGGTGAAGGGGGGGGGAGACGGGGTGAAGGGGGGAGGGGGCGAAGGGGGGGGGGCCGGGGTGAAGGGGGGGGGGGACCGGGGTGAAGGGGGGGGGGGGGACCGGGGTGAAGGGGGGGGGGGGGACCGGGGTGAAGGGGGGGGGGGGGACCGGGGTGAAGGGGGGGGGGGAACGGGGTGAAGGGGGGGGGGGACCGGGGTGAAGGGGGGGGGGGACCGGGGGTGAAGGGGGGGGGGGACCGGGGTGAAGGGGGGGGGGGGGGACCGGGGTGAAGGGGGGGGGGGACGGGGTGAAGGGGGGGGGGCCGGGGTGAAGGGGGGGGGGGCCGGGGTGAAGGGGGGGGGGCCGGGGTGAAGGGGGGGGGGGCCGGGGTGAAGGGGGGGGGGCCGGGGTGAAGGGGGGGGGGGGCCGGGGTGAGGGGGGGGGGGCCGGGGTGAAGGGGGGGGGGGGGGCCGGGGTGAAGGGGGGGGGGGGCCGGGGTGAAGGGGGGGGGGGGCCGGGGTGAAGGGGGGGCCAGGGTAAAGGGGGGGCCAGGGTAAAGGGGGGGCCAGGGTAAAGGGGGGGCCAGGGTAAAGGGGGGGGCCAGGGTGAAGGGGGGGCCAGGGTGAAGGGGGGGGGCCGGGGTGAAGGGGTGGGGCCGGGGTGAAGGGGTGGGGCCGGGGGTGAAGGGGTGGGGCCGGGGTGAAGGGGTGGGGCCGGGGTGAAGGGGTGGGGCCGGGGTGAAGGGGGGGGGGGGGGTGGGCCGTTGTGAAGGTGGGGGGGGCCGGGGTGAAGGTGGGGGGGCCGGGGTGAAGGGGGGGGCCGGGGTGAAGGGGGGGGGCCGGGGTGAAGGGGGGGGTCGCCGGGCTGGGGTCCAGCGTGAGCGGGAAGCTGGGGATAGCGTGGGGACAATGGCGGTCACCCTGATCTCACCTGGAGACGGTCCATTGCCTCCTCACTCGAAAGGATGTGACCATTGAGCTGCTCTGAGTAAAGCTGTTTCTCAATCTCCTCCCGGGAACAGCAGTGCTCGGGGCTGGACCAGGGCACAACATTCCCATCTCCACTGGAGTGCGAAGCTAATGGGAAATGTTCAACCCCATCAATCAACACTGGTCCAGTGCTCGGCTGCAGATTAGCATTGTCCTCGAATTTTAAACCTGGCCAGTGGAGGTCGACAGAGTGGGAGAGAGAGAGAAAGAAAATCAAAATGTTAGCAGATAGTCACAGAGCGGAAAAAATCAAACAGCAATCAAAGAAATTAAAACATTAAATATTCAACTAGATCCAGCAGCACAAAACCCATCAAACACTCCCAGAACAGGTACAGCACGGGGGTTAGATACAGAGTAAAGCTCCCTCTACACTGTCCCATCAAACACTCCCAGGACAGGTACAGTACGGGGGGTTAGATACAGAGTAAAGCTCCCTCTACACTGTCCCCATCAAACACTCCCAGGACAGGTACAGTACGGGGGGTTAGATACAGAGTAAAGCTCCCTCTACACTGTCCCCATCAAACACTCCCAGGACAGGTACAGTACGGGGGGTTAGATACAGAGTAAAGCTCCCTCTACACTGTCCCATCAAACACTCCCAGGACAGGTACAGTACGGGGGGTTAGATACAGAGTAAAGCTCCCTCTACACTGTCCCATCAAACACTCCCAGGACAGGTACAGTACGGGGGGTTAGATACAGAGTAAAGCTCCCTCTACACTGTCCCATCAAACACTCCCAGGACAGGTACAGTACGGGGGGTTAGATACAGAGTAAAGCTCCCTCTACACTGTCCCATCAAACACTCCCCAGGACAGGTACAGCACGGGGTTAGATACAGAGTAAAGCTCCCTCTACACTGTCCCCATCAAACACTCCCAGGACAGGTACAGCATAGGGTTAGATACAGAGTAAAGCTCCCTCTACACTGTCCCCATCAAACACTCCCAGGACAGGTACAGCATAGGGTTAGATACAGAGTAAAGCTCCCTCTACACTGTCCCCATCAAAAAAAAACGGGGGTTAGATACAGAGTAAAGCTCCCTCTGTTGGAGTCCCTATAAAGCTGTCCCCATTAACAGTCCCCTGGTGCTTACTGTCCATGATGCCGAGTCTCTGAGCACAGAGAAGTTGTCTGAGTCTGGCCACCTCCTCTTTCAGCTCCCGGATCAGCCTGGCGTTCGGATCCTCATTAATGACTGCGTTACATTTGATCTGTTTCGCCCGGTCTGCGTATCTGAACAAGAAATACAACAGCTTTAATTCAAATCAAACATTCCTGGACCCACTTCCCCACCCGCTGACACACACTCCCCAGCGACCCCTGTCCTGGGGGAGACGAGGGATGTGCAGAGACTATTATGGGCTGGGCTACGATGATGCGCGTGTACCTGAGTGTGCTGAGGGTTTCCTCGTAGTTAATGTCAGCGGACTGAGAGCTGCAATCATAGCTGTCTGTGAGTTGCCTCCTGAACGAGAAACAAGAGATTAGATTTCCGTCAGGCAAGGGGCGAGAGTCATATCTTAAAGTGGCTGCAGACCCCTTGGCCCGCCCAGTCAGGGAGGTGTCACCTATCCCAGACAGGGGAGGGGGGTCATTCTGTGTCCGTGTCTGGGTAACGCTCAGACACACAAACCCCTCTCCAAATGTTTCTCACTGCCATCATCCAGAGAGTAAGGCAGAGGCCAGTGACCAAGCTCACACCCGCAGGTTCCAGCACAGCTTCTGGGTCTGCTCTTTACACTTGTCTGGGAGGCTTCCCTGTAGGGCCTACCTGCGTGGTGCAAGATGAAGGACGAAGGGTCTCGGGTCAGCCTGTAACATGGCCAGGGGACAGGAATCAGAGCCTCAAACCTGCCTTCCCAAACTCCAGACTGTCCACAACAGCCGCATCCAATCAGACTGAGCTCAGCTTCCGATCCCATATCCTCATCAGCAAGACCACCTCTTTCCAACTCCATATCATCATCCACCTCAGCCCTCCCTCAGCTCCTCTGCTGCTGAAACTCTCATTGTTACTCTCGACTGACCTCCAACCTGCGACCTTCCACCCTCTGTAAACTTCAGCTGCCCTGTGTTCCAACTCTCACCAAGTCCGTTTCACCCGTCACCCTCTGTGCTCGCTGACCTACACTGCCTCCCAGTCCAGCAACACCTCATGTTTAAAATTCTCACCCTCAATTTCAACTCCCTCCATGGTGCTCACCCCCTCCCTATCTCTGTAACTTCCTCCAGCTCCTACAACCCTCCCTATCTCAGTAACCTCCTCCAGCCCCTACAGCCCTCCCTATCTCTGTAACCTCTTCCAGCCCCTACACCCCTCCCTATCTCTGTAACCTCCTCCAGCCCCCTACAACCCTCCCTATCTCTGTCACCTCCTCCAGCCCCCGACAACCCTCCCTATCTCTGTAACCTCCTCCAGCTCCTACAACCCTCCCTATCTCTGTAACCTCCTCCAGCTCCTACAACCCTCCCTATCTCTGTAACCTCCTCCAGCTCCTACAACCCTATCTCTGTAACCTCCTCCAGCCCCCTACAACCCTCCCTATCTCTGTAACTTCCTCCAGCCCCCTACAACCCTCCCTATCTCTGTAACCTCCTCCAGCCCCGACTACCCTCCCTATCTCTGTAACCTCCTCCAGCCCCTACAACCCTCCCTATCTCTGTAACCTCCTCCATCCCCCTACACCCCTCCCTATCTCTGTAACCTCCTCCATCCCCCTACACCCCTCCCTATTCTCTGTAACCTCCTCCAGCCCCCTACAACCCTCCCTATCTCTGTAACCTCCTCCATCCCCCTACACCCCTCCCTATCTCTGTAACCTCCTCCATCCCCCTACACCCCTCCCTATCTCTGTAACCTCCTCCAGCCCCTACAACCGCTCCCTATCTCTGTAACCTCCTCCAGCTCCTACAACGCTCCCTATCTCTCTGTAA
>NW_027141490.1:877500-910657 GCF_036365525.1 Heterodontus francisci | reverse complement strand
TTGGTGTGTGTGTGTATATATATAAGTCTCAGGGCCTGGAACTGTGGTGTGTTGTGTGTGTATATATATATAAGTCTCAGGGCCTGGACTGTGGATGTGTGTGTGTATTATATAAGTCTCAGGGCATGGACTGTGGTGTGTGTGTATATATATAAGTCTCAGGGCATGGACTGTGGTGTGTGTGTATATATATATAAGTCTCAGGGCCTGGACTGTGGTGTGTGTGTGTGTATATATAAGTCTCAGGGCATGGACTGTGGTGTGTGTGTATATATATAAGTCTCAGGGCCTGGAGTGTGGTGTGTGTGTGTATATATATAAGTCTCAGGGCATGGACTGTGGTGTGTGTGTGTATATAAATAAGTCTCAGGGCATGGACTGTGGTGTGTGTGTATATATATATAAGTCTCAGGGCATGGACTGTGGTGAGTGTGTGTGTATATATAAGTCTCAGGGCATGGACTGTGTGTGTGTGTATATATATAAGTCTCAGGGCATGGACTGTGGTGTGTGTGTATATATATAAGTCTCAGGGCATGGACTGTGGTGTGTGTGTATATATATAAGTCTCAGGGCATGGACTGTGGTGAGTGTGTGTGTATATATAAGTCTCAGGGCAATGGACTGTGGTGTGTGTGTGTATATTATAAAGTCTCAGGGCATGGACTGTGGTGTGTGTGTGTATATATATAAGTCTCAGGGCATGGACTGTGGTGTGTGTGTGTGTATATATATAAGTCTCAGGGCATGGACTGTGGTGTGTGTGTGTATATATATAAGTCTCAGGGCATGGACTGTGGTGTGTGTGTGTATATATATAAGTCTCAGGGCATGGACTGTGGTGTGTGTGTGATATATATATAAGTCTCAGGGCATGGACTGTGGTGGTGTGTGTGTATATTATAAGTCTCAGGGCATGGACTGTGGTGTGTGTGTGTATATATATATAAGTCTCAGGGCATGGGACTGTGGTGTGTGTGTGTATATATATAAGTCTCAGGGCATGGACTGTGGTGTGTGTGTGTATATATATAAGTCTCAGGGCATGGACTGTGGTGTGTGTGTATATATATATAAGTCTCAGGGCATGGACTGTGGTGTGTGTGTGTATATATATAAGTCTCAGGGCATGGACTGTGGTGTGTGTGTGTATATATATATAAGTCTCAGGGCATGGACTGTGGTGTGTGTGTGTGTATATATATATAAGTCTCAGGGCATGGACTGTGGTGTGTGTGTGTATATATATATAAGTCTCAGGGCATGGACTGTGGTGTGTGTGTGTATATATATATAAGTCTCAGGGCATGGACTGTGGTGTGTGTGTGTATATATATATAAGTCTCAGGGCCTGGACTGTGGTGTGTGTGTGTATATATATAAGTCTCAGGGCATGGACTGTGGTGTGTGTGTGTATATATATATAAGTCTCAGGGCATGGACTGTGGTGTGTGTGTGTATATATATAAGTCTCAGGGCCTGGACTGTGGTGTGTGTGTGTATATATATATAAGTCTCAGGGCATGGACTGTGGTGTTGTGTGTGTATATATATATAAGTCTCAGGGCATGGACTGTGGTGTGTGTGTGTATATATATAAGTCTCAGGGCATGGACTGTGGTGTGTGTGTGTATATATATATAAGTCTCAGGGCATGGACTGTGGTGTGTGTGTGTATATATATAAGTCTCAGGGCATGGACTGTGGTGTGTGTGTGTATATATATATAAGTCTCAGGGCATGGACTGTGGTGTGTGTGTGTATATATATATAAGTCTCAGGGCATGGACTGTGGTGTGTGTGTGTATATATATAAGTCTCAGGGCATGGACTGTGGTGTGTGTGTGTATATTAATATAAGTCTCAGGGCATGGACTGTGGTGTGTGTGTGTATATATATAAGTCTCAGGGCTTGGACTGTGGTGTGTGTGTGTAATATATAAGTCTCAGGGCATGGACTGTGGTGTGTGTGTATATATATATAGTCTCAGGGCATGGACTGTGGTGTGTGTGTATATATAAGTATCAGGGCATGGACTGTGGTGTGTGTGTGTGTATATATAAGTCTCAGGGCATGGACTGTGGTGTGTGTGTATATATATAAGTCTCAGGGCCTGGACTGTGGTGTGTGTGTGTATATATATATAAGTCTCAGGGCATGGACTGTGGTGTGTGTGTGTATATATATAAGTCTCAGGGCATGGACTGTGGTGTGTGTGTGTGTATATATAAGTCTCAGGGCATGGACTGTGGTGTGTGTGTGTATATATATAAGTCTCAGGGCCTGGACTGTGGTGTGTGTGTGTATATATATAAGTCTCAGGGCCTGGACTGTGGTGTGTGTGTGTATATATATAAGTCTCAGGGCATGGACTGTGGTGTGTGTGTGTATATATATATAAGTCTCAGGGCATGGACTGTGGTGTGTGTGTATATATATAAGTCTCAGGGCATGGACTGTGGTGTGTGTGTGTGTATATATAAGTCTCAGGGCATGGACTGTGGTGTGTGTGTGTATATATATATAAGTCTCAGGGCATGGACTGTGGTGTGTGTGTGTATATATATATAAGTCTCAGGCATGGACTGTGGTGTGTGTGTGTGTATATATATAAGTCTCAGGGCATGGACTGTGGTGTGTGTGTGTATATATATAAGTCTCAGGGCCTGGACTGTGGTGTGTGTGTGTATATATATAAGTCTCAGGGCATGGACTGTGGTGTGTGTGTGTATATATATAAGTCTCAGGGCCTGGACTGTGGTGTGTGTGTGTATATATATAAGTCTCAGGGCATGGACTGTGGTGAGTGTGTCTGTATATATATATAAGTCTCAGGGCATGGACTGTGGTGTGTGTGTGTATATATAAGTCTCAGGGCATGGACTGTGGTGTGTGTGTGTGTATATATATAAGTCTCAGGGCCTGGACTGTGGTGTGTGTGTATATATATATAAGTCTCAGGGCCTGGACTGTGGTGAGTGTGTGTATATATATAAGTCTCAGGGCCTGGACTGTGGTGTGTGTGTGTATATATATAAGTCTCAGGGTCTGGACTGTGGTGTGTGTGTGTATATATATAAGTCTCAGGGCCTGGACTGTGGTGTGTGTGTGTGATATATATATAAGTCTCAGGGCATGGACTGTGGTGTGTGTGTGTGTATATATATAAGTCTCAGGGCCTGGACTGTGGTATGTGTGTGTACATATATATAAGTCTCAGGGCATGGACTGTGTGTGTGTGTGTATATATATAAGTCTCAGGGCCTGGACTGTGGTGTGTGTGTGTATATATATATAAGTCTCAGGGCCTGGACTGTGGTGTGTGTGTGTATATATATAAGTCTCAGGGCCTGGACTGTGGTGAGTGTGTGTATATATATAAGTATCAGGGTCTGGACTGTGGTGTGTGTGTGTATATATAAGTCTCAGGGCATGGACTGTGGTGTGTGTGTGTATATATATAAGTCTCAGGGCATGGACTGTGGTGTGTGAGTGTGTATATATATAAGTCTCAGGGCCTGGACTGTGGTGTGTGTGTGTATATATATATAAGTCTCAGGGCCTGGACTGTGGTGTGTGTGTGTATATATATAAGTCTCAGGGCCTGGACTGTGGTGAGTGTGTGTATATATATAAGTCTCAGGGTCTGGACTGTGGTGTGTGTGTGTATATATATAAGTCTCAGGGCCTGGACTGTGGTGTGTGTGTGTATATATATATAAGTCTCAGGGCATGGACTGTGGTGTGTGTGTGTGTATATATATAAGTCTCAGGGCCTGGACTGTGGTATGTGTGTGTACATATATATAAGTCTCAGGGCATGGACTGTGGTGTGTGTGTGTATATATATAAGTCTCAGGGCCTGGACTGTGGTGTGTGTGTGTATATATATATAAGTCTCAGGGCCTGGACTGTGGTGTGTGTGTGTATATATAAGTCTCAGGGCCTGGACTGTGGTGAGTGTGTGTATATATATATAAGTATCAGGGTCTGGACTGTGGTGTGTGTGTGTATATATAAGTCTCAGGGCATGGACTGTGGTGTGTGTGTGTATATATATAAGTCTCAGGGCATGGACTGTGGTGTGTGTGTGTATATATATAAGTCTCAGGGCCTGGACTGTGGTGTGTGTGTGTATATATATATAAGTCTCAGGGCCTGGACTGTGGTGTGTGTGTGTATATATAAGTCTCAGGGCCTGGACTGTGGTGAGTGTGTGTATATATATAAGTATCAGGGTCTGGACTGTGGTGTGTGTGTATATCTCTAAGTCTCAGGGCATGGACTGTGGTGTGTGTATATATATATATAGTCAGTCAGGCATGGACTGTGGTGTGTGTGTATATATATAAGTCTCAGGGCATGGACTGTGGTGTGTGTGTATATATATATAAGTCTCAGGGCATGGACTGTGGTGTGTGTGTGTATATATATAAGTCTCAGGGCATGGACTGTGGTGTGTGTGTGTATATATATAAGTCTCAGGGCCTGGACTGTGGTGAGTGTGTATATATATAATCTCAGGGCATGGACTGTGGTGTGTGTGTATATATATAAGTCTCAGGGCCTGGACTGTGGTGTGTGTGTGTATATATAAGTCTCAGGGCATGGACTGTGGTGTGTGTGTATATATATAAGTCTCAGGGCCTGGACTGTGGTGTGTGTGTGTATATATATATAAGTCTCAGGGCCTGGACTGTGGTGTGTGTGTGTGTATATATATAAGTCTCAGGGCCTGGACTGTGGTGTTGTGTGTATATATATAAGTCTCAGGGCCTGGACTGTGGAGGTGTGTGTGTATATATATAAGTCTCAGGGCATGGACTGTGGTGTTGTGTGTGTATATATATAAGTCTCAGGGCCTGGACTGTGGTGAGTGTGTGTATATATATAAGTCTCAGGGCCTGGACTGTGGTGTGTGTATATATATATATAAGTCTCAGGGCATGGACTGTGGTGTGTGTGTGTATATATATAAGTCTCAGGGCATGGACTGTGGTGTGTGTGTATATATATATAAGTCTCAGGGCATGGACTGTGGTGTGTGTGTGTATATATAAGTCTCAGGGCATGGACTGTGGTGTGTCTGTGTATATATATATAAGTCTCAGTGCCTGGACTGTGGTGTGTGTGTATATATATAAGTCTCAGGGCCTGGACTATGGTGAGTGTGTGTATATATATAAGTCTCAGGGCATGGACTGTGGTGTGTGTGTGTATATATATAAGTCTCAGGGCCTGGACTGTGGTGAGTGTGTGTATATATATAAGTCTCAGGGCCTGGACTGTGGTGTGAGTGTGTGTATATATATAAGTCTCAGGGCCTGGACTGTGGTGAGTGTGTGTATATATATATAAGTCTCAGGGCCTGGACTGTGTGTGTGTGTGTGTGTATATATATAAGTCTCAGGGCATGGACTGTGGTGTGTGTGTGTATATATATAAGTCTCAGGGCCTGGACTGTGGTGAGTGTGTGTATATATATAAGTCTCAGGGCATGGACTGTGGTGTGTGTGTGTATATATATAAGTCTCAGGGCCTGGACTGTGGTGAGTGTGTGTATATATATAAGTCTCAGGGCCTGGACTGTGGTGTGTGTGTGTATATATATAAGTCTCAGGGCCTGGACTGTGGTGTTTGTGTATATATATAAGTCTCAGGGCCTGGACTGTGGTGAGTGTGTGTATATATATAAGTCTCAGGGCCTGGACTGTGGTGTTTGTGTATATATATAAGTCTCAGGGCCTGGACTGTGGTGAGTGTGTGTATATATATAAGTCTCAGGGCATGGACTGTGGTGTGTGTGTGTATATATATAAGTCTCAGGGCTGGACTGTGGTGTTTGTGTATATATATAAGTCTCAGGGCCTGGACTGTGGTGAGTGTGTGTATATATATAAGTCTCAAGGGCCTGGACTGTGGTGTGTGTGTGTATATATATAAGTCTCAGGGCCTGGACTGTGATGTTTGTGTATATATATAAGTCTCAGGGCCTGGACTGTGGTGAGTGTGTGTATATATATATAAGTCTCAGGGCATGGACTGTGGTGTGTGTGTATATATATATAAGTCTCAGGGCCTGGACTGTGGTGAGTGTGTGTACATATATAAGTCTCAGGGCATGGACTGTGGTGTGTGTGTATATATATATATAAGTCTCAGGGCATGGACTGTGGTGTGTGTGTGTATATATATAAGTATCAGGGCCTGGACTGTGGTGAGTGTGTGTATATATATAAGTCTCAGGGCATGGACTGTGGTGTGTGTGTGTATATATATAAGTTTCAGGGCCTGGACTGTGGTGTGTGTGTATATATATAAGTCTCAGGGTCTGGACTGTGGTGTGTGTGTGTATATATATAAGTCTCAGGGTCTGGACTGTGGTGCGTGTGTGTATATATATAAGTCTCAGGGCATGGACTGTGGTGTGTGCGTGTATATATATAAGTTCAGGGCCTGGACTGTGGTGTGTGTATATATATAAGTCTCAGGGCCTGGACTGTGGTGTGTGTGTGTATATATATAACTCTCAGGGCCTGGACTGTGGTGTGTGTATATATATAAGTCTCAGGGCATGGACTGTGGTGTGTGTGTGTATATATATAAGTCTCAGGGCCTGGACTGTGGTGTGTGTATATATATAAGTCTCAGGGCATGGACTGTGGTGTGTGTGTGTATATATATCAGTCTCAGGGCCTGGACTGTGGTGTGTGTGTATATATATAAGTCTCAGGGTCTGGACTGTGGTGTGTGTGTGTATATATATAAGTCTCAGGGCATGGACTGTGGTGTGTGTGTGTATATATATAAGTCTCAGGGCCTGGACTGTGGTGTTTTGTGTATATATATAAGTCTCAGGTTCTGGACTGTGGTTGTGTGTGTGTATATATATAAGTCTCAGGGCCTGGACTGTGGTGAGTGTGTGTATATATATAAGTCTCAGGGCCTGGACTGTGGTGTTTGTGTATATATATAAGTCTCAGGTTCTGGACTGTGGTGTGTGTGTGTATATATATAAGTCTCAGGGCCTGGACTGTGGTGTGTGTGTGTATATATATATAAGTCTCAGGGCCTGGACTGTGGTGTGTGTGTGTATATATATAAGTCTCTGGGCCTGGACCGTGGTGTTTGTGTATATATATAAGTCTCAGGTTCTGGACTGTGGTGTGTGTGTGTGTATATATATAAGTCTCTGGGCCTGGACTGTGGTGTTTGTGTATATATATAAGTCTCAGGTTCTGGACTGTGGTGTGTGTGTGTGTATATATATAAGTCTCAGGGCCTGGAATGTGGTGTGTGTGTATATATATATAAGTCTCAGGGCATGGACTGTGGTGTGTATGTGTATATATATAAGTCTCTGGGCCTGGACTGTGGTGTTTGTGTATATATATAAGTCTCAGGTTCTGGACTGTGGTGTGTGTGTGTGTATATATATAAGTCTCAGGGCCTGGAATGTGGTGTGTGTGTGTATATATATAAGTCTCAGGGCCTGGACTGTGGTGTGTGTGTGTGTGTATATATATAAGTCTCTGGGCCTGGACTGTGGTGTGTGTGTATATATATAAGTCTCTGGGCCTGGACTGTGGTGTTTGTGTATATATATAAGTCTCAGGTTCTGGACTGTGGTGTGTGTGTGTACATATAAGTCTCAGGGCATGGACTGTGGTGTGTGTGTGTATATATATATAAGTCTCAGGGCATGGACTGTGGTGTGTGTGTGTATATATAAGTCTCAGGGCATGGACTGTGGTGTGTGTGTGTATATATATAAGTCTCAGTGCCTGGACTGTGGTGTGTGTGTGTGTATATATATAAGTCTCAGGGCATGGACTGTGGTGTGTGTGTGTATATATAAGTCTCAGGGCCTGGACTGTGGTGTGTGTGTATATATATAAGTCTCAGGGCATGGACTGTGGTGTGTGTGTGTATATATAAGTCTCAGGGCATGGACTGTGGTGTGTGTGTGTATATATATAAGTCTCAGTGCCTGGACTGTGGTGTGTGTGTGTATATATATAAGTCTCAGGGCATGGACTGTGGTGTGTGTGTATATATATAAGTCTCAGGGCATGGACTGTGGTGTGTGTGTGTATATATATAAGTATCAGGGCCTGGACTGTGGTGAGTGTGTGTATATATATAAGTCTCAGGCATGGACTGTGGTGTGTTTGTGTATATATATAAGTTTCAGGGCCTGGACTGTGGTGTGTGTGTATATTATATAAGTCTCAGGGTCTGGACTGTGGTGCGTGTGTGTAATATATATAAGTCTCAGGGCATGGACTGTGGTGTGTGTGTGTATATATATAAGTCTCAGGGCCTGGACTGTGGTGTGTGTATATATATAAGTCTCAGGGCCTGGACTGTGGTGTGTGTGTGTATATATATAAGTCTCAGGGCCTGGACTGTGGTGTGTGTATATATATAAGTCTCAGGGCCTGGACTGTGGTGTGTGTGTGTATATATATAAGTCTCAGGGCCTGGACTGTGGTGTGTGTATATATATAAGTCTCAGGGCATGGACTGTGGTGTGTGTGTGTATATATATCAGTCTCAGGGCCTGGACTGTGGTGTGTGTGTATATATATAAGTCTCAGGGTCTGGACTGTGGTGTGTGTGTGTATATATATAAGTCTCAGGGCATGGACTGTGGTGTGTGTGTGTATATATATAAGTCTCAGGGCCTGGACTGTGGTGTTTGTGTATATATATAAGTCTCAGGTCTGGACTGTGGTGTGTGTGTGTATATATATAAGTCTCAGGGCCTGGACTGTGGTGTGTGTGTGTATATATATAAGTCTCAGGGCCTGGACTGTGGTGAGTGTGTGTATATATATAAGTCTCAGGGCCTGGACTGTGGTGTTTGTGTATATATATAAGTCTCAGGTTCTGGACTGTGGTGTGTGTGTGTATATATATAAGTCTCAGGGCCTGGACTGTGGTGTGTTTGTGTATATATATAAGTCTCAGGCCTGGACTGTGGTGAGTGTGTGTATATATATAAGTCTCAGGGCATGGACTGTGGTGTGTGTGTGTATATATATAAGTCTCAGGGCCTGGACTGTGGTGTTTGTGTATATATATAAGTCTCAGGGCCTGGACTGTGGTGAGTGTGTGTATATATATAAGTCTCAGGGCCTGGACTGTGGTGTGTGTGTGTATATATATTAAGTCTCAGGGCATGGACTGTGGTGTTTGTGTATATATATAAGTCTCAGGGCCTGGACTGTGGTGAGTGTGTGTATATATATATAAGTCTCAGGGCATGGACTGTGGTGTTGTGTGTATATATATATAAGTCTCAGGGCCTGGACTGTGGTGAGTGTGTGTATATATATAAGTCTCAGGGCATGGACTGTGGTGTGTGTGTATATATATAAGTCTCAGGGCATGGACTGTGGTGTGTGTGTGTATATATATAAGTATCAGGGCCTGGACTGTGGTGAGTGTGTGTATATATATAAGTCTCAGGGCATGGACTGTGGTGTGTGTGTGTATATATATAAGTCTCAGGGCCTGGACTGTGGTGTGTGTGTATATATATAAGTCTCAGGGTCTGGACTGTGGTGCGTGTGTGTATATATATAAGTCTCAGGGCATGGACTGTGGTGTGTGTGTGTATATATATAAGTCTCAGGGCCTGGACTGTGTAGTGTGTGTATATATATAAGTCTCAGGGCCTGGACTGTGGTGTGTGTGTGTATATATATAAGTCTCAGGGCCTGGACTGTGTGTGTGTGTATATATATAAGTCTCAGGGCCTGGACTGTGGTGTGTGTGTGTATATATATAAGTCTCAGGGCCTGGACTGTGGTGTGTGTATATATATAAGTCTCAGGGCATGGACTGTGGTGTGTGTGTGTATATATATCAGTCTCAGGGCCTGGACTGTGGTGTGTGTGTTATATATATAAGTCTCAGGGTCTGGACTGTGGTTGTGTGTGTGTATATATATAAGTCTCAGGGCATGGACTGTGGTGTGTGTGTGTATATATATAAGTCTCAGGGCCTGGACTGTGGTGTTTGTGTATATATATAAGTCTCAGGTTCTGGACTGTGGTGTGTGTGTGTATATATATAAGTCTCAGGGCATGGACTGTGGTGTGTGTGTGTATATATATATAAGTCTCAGGGCCTGGACTGTGGTGAGTGTGTGTATATATATAAGTCTCAGGGCCTGGACTGTGGTGTTTGTGTATATATATAAGTCTCAGGTTCTGGACTGTGGTGTGTGTGTGTATATATATAAGTCTCAGGGCCTGGACTGTGGTGTGTGTGTGTATATATATAAGTCTCAGGGCCTGGACTGTGGTGTGTGTGTGTATATATATAAGTCTCTGGGCCTGGACCGTGGAGTTTGTGTATATATATAAGTCTCAGGTTCTGGACTGTGGTGTGTGTGTGTGTATATATATAAGTCTCTGGGCCTGGACTGTGGTGTTTGTGTATATATATAAGTCTCAGGTTCTGGACTGTGGTGTGTGTGTGTGTATATATATAAGTCTCAGGGCCTGGACTGTGGTGTGTGTGTGTATATATATAAGTCTCAGGGCATGGACTGTGGTGTGTGTGTATATATATAAGTCTCAGGGCATGGACTGTGGTGTGTGTGTGTATATATATAAGTATCAGGGCCTGGACTGTGGTGAGTGTGTGTATATATATAAGTCTCAGGGCATGGACTGTGGTGTGTTTGTGTATATATATAAGTTTCAGGGCCTGGACTGTGGTGTGTGTGTATATATATAAGTCTCAGGGTCTGGACTGTGGTGCGTGTGTGTATATATATAAGTCTCAGGGCATGGACTGTGGTGTGTGTGTGTATATATATAAGTCTCAGGGCCTGGACTGTGGTGTGTGTATATATATAAGTCTCAGGGCCTGGACTGTGGTGTGTGTGTGTATATATATAAGTCTCAGGGCCTGGACTGTGGTGTGTGTATATATATAAGTCTCAGGGCCTGGACTGTGGTGTGTGTGTGTATATATATAAGTCTCAGGGCCTGGACTGTGGTGTGTGTATATATATAAGTCTCAGGGCATGGACTGTGGTGTGTGTGTGTATATATATCAGTCTCAGGGCCTGGACTGTGGTGTGTGTGTATATATATAAGTCTCAGGGTCTGGACTGTGGTGTGTGTGTGTATATATATAAGTCTCAGGGCATGGACTGTGGTGTGTGTGTGTATATATATAAGTCTCAGGGCCTGGACTGTGGTGTTTGTGTATATATATAAGTCTCAGGTTCTGGACTGTGGTGTGTGTGTGTATATATATAAGTCTCAGGGCCTGGACTGTGGTGTGTGTGTGTATATATATATAAGTCTCAGGGCCTGGACTGTGGTGAGTGTGTGTATATATATAAGTCTCAGGGCCTGGACTGTGGTGTTTGTGTATATATATAAGTCTCAGGTTCTGGACTGTGGTGTGTGTGTGTATATATATAAGTCTCAGGGCCTGGACTGTGGTGTTTGTGTATATATATAAGTCTCAGGGCCTGGACTGTGGTGAGTGTGTGTATATATATAAGTCTCAGGGCATGGACTGTGGTGTGTGTGTGTATATATATAAGTCTCAGGGCCTGGACTGTGGTGTTTGTGTATATATATAAGTCTCAGGGCCTGGACTGTGGTGAGTGTGTGTATATATATAAGTCTCAGGGCCTGGACTGTGGTGTGTGTGTGTATATATATAAGTCTCAGGGCCTGGACTGTGGTGTTTGTGTATATATATAAGTCTCAGGGCCTGGACTGTGGTGAGTGTGTGTATATATATATAAGTCTCAGGGCATGGACTGTGGTGTGTGTGTATATATATATAAGTCTCAGGGCCTGGACTGTGGTGAGTGTGTGTATATATATAAGTCTCAGGGCATGGACTGTGGTGTGTGTGTATATATATAAGTCTCAGGGCATGGACTGTGGTGTGTGTGTGTATATATATAAGTATCAGGGCCTGGACTGTGGTGAGTGTGTGTATATATATAAGTCTCAGGGCATGGACTGTGGTGTGTGTGTGTATATATATAAGTTTCAGGGCCTGGACTGTGGTGTGTGTGTATATATATAAGTCTCAGGGTCTGGACTGTGGTGCGTGTGTGTATATATATAAGTCTCAGGGCATGGACTGTGGTGTGTGTGTGTATATATATAAGTCTCAGGGCCTGGACTGTGGTGTGTGTATATATATAAGTCTCAGGGCCTGGACTGTGGTGTGTGTGTGTATATATATAAGTCTCAGGGCCTGGACTGTGGTGTGTGTATATATATAAGTCTCAGGGCCTGGACTGTGGTGTGTGTGTGTATATATATAAGTCTCAGGGCCTGGACTGTGGTGTGTGTATATATATAAGTCTCAGGGCATGGACTGTGGTGTGTGTGTGTATATATATCAGTCTCAGGGCCTGGACTGTGGTGTGTGTGTATATATATAAGTCTCAGGGTCTGGACTGTGGTGTGTGTGTGTATATATATAAGTCTCAGGGCATGGACTGTGGTGTGTGTGTGTATATATATAAGTCTCAGGGCCTGGACTGTGGTGTTTGTGTATATATATAAGTCTCAGGTTCTGGACTGTGGTGTGTGTGTGTATATATATAAGTCTCAGGGCCTGGACTGTGGTGTGTGTGTGTATATATATATAAGTCTCAGGGCCTGGACTGTGGTGAGTGTGTGTATATATATAAGTCTCAGGGCCTGGACTGTGGTGTTTGTGTATATATATAAGTCTCAGGTTCTGGACTGTGGTGTGTGTGTGTATATATATAAGTCTCAGGGCCTGGACTGTGGTGTGTGTGTGTATATATATAAGTCTCAGGGCCTGGACTGTGGTGTGTGTGTGTATATATATAAGTCTCTGGGCCTGGACCGTGGAGTTTGTGTATATATATAAGTCTCAGGTTCTGGACTGTGGTGTGTGTGTGTGTATATATATAAGTCTCTGGGCCTGGACTGTGGTGTTTGTGTATATATATAAGTCTCAGGTTCTGGACTGTGGTGTGTGTGTGTGTATATATATAAGTCTCAGGGCCTGGAATGTGGTGTGTGTGTGTATATATATAAGTCTCAGGGCATGGACTGTGGTGTGTGTGTGTATATATATAAGTCTCTGGGCCTGGACTGTGGTGTTTGTGTATATATATAAGTCTCAGGTTCTGGACTGTGGTGTGTGTGTGTGTATATATATAAGTCTCAGTGCCTGGACTGTGGTGTGTGTGTGTATATATATAAGTCTCAGGGCATGGACTGTGGTGTGTGTGTGTATATATATAAGTCTCTGGGCCTGGACTGTGGTGTGTGTGTATATATATAAGTCTCTGGGCCTGGACTGTGGTGTTTGTGTATATATATAAGTCTCAGGTTCTGGACTGTGGTGTGTGTGTGTACATATAAGTCTCAGGGAATGGACTGTGGTGTGTGTGTGTATATATATATAAGTCTCAGGGCATGGACTGTGGTGTGTGTGTGTATATATAAGTCTCAGGGCATGGACTGTGGTGTGTGTGTGTATATATATAAGTCTCAGTGCCTGGACTGTGGTGTGTGTGTGTGTATATATATAAGTCTCAGGGCATGGACTGTGGTGTGTGTGTGTATATATAAGTCTCAGGGCCTGGACTGTGGTGTGTGTGTATATATATATAAGTCTCAGGGCATGGACTGTGGTGAGTGTGTGTGTATATATAAGTCTCAGGGCATGGACTGTGGTGTGTGTGTGTATATATATACGTCTCAGTGCCTGGACTGTGGTGTGTGTGTGTATATATATAAGTCTCAGGGCATGGACTGTGGTGTGTGTGTATATATATAAGTCTCAGGGCATGGACTGTGGTGTGTGTGTGTATATATATAAGTATCAGGGCCTGGACTGTGGTGAGTGTGTGTATATATATAAGTCTCAGGGCATGGACTGTGGTGTGTGTGTGTATATATATAAGTTTCAGGGCCTGGACTGTGGTGTGTGTGTATATATATAAGTCTCAGGGTCTGGACTGTGGTGCGTGTGTGTATATATATAAGTCTCAGGGCATGGACTGTGGTGTGTGTGTGTATATATATAAGTCTCAGGGCCTGGACTGTGGTGTGTGTATATATATAAGTCTCAGGGCCTGGACTGTGGTGTGTGTGTGTATATATATAAGTCTCAGGGCCTGGACTGTGGTGTGTGTATATATATAAGTCTCAGGGCCTGGACTGTGGTGTGTGTGTGTATATATATAAGTCTCAGGGCCTGGACTGTGGTGTGTGTATATATATAAGTCTCAGGGCATGGACTGTGGTGTGTGTGTGTATATATATCAGTCTCAGGGCCTGGACTGTGGTGTGTGTGTATATATATAAGTCTCAGGGTCTGGACTGTGGTGTGTGTGTGTATATATATAAGTCTCAGGGCATGGACTGTGGTGTGTGTGTGTATATATATAAGTCTCAGGGCCTGGACTGTGGTGTTTGTGTATATATATAAGTCTCAGGTTCTGGACTGTGGTGTGTGTGTGTATATATATAAGTCTCAGGGCCTGGACTGTGGTGTGTGTGTGTATATATATATAAGTCTCAGGGCCTGGACTGTGGTGAGTGTGTGTATATATATAAGTCTCAGGGCCTGGACTGTTGTGTTTGTGTATATATATAAGTCTCAGGTTCTGGACTGTGGTGTGTGTGTGTATATATATAAGTCTCAGGGCCTGGACTGTGGTGTGTGTGTGTATATATATAAGTCTCAGGGCATGGACTGTGGTGTGTGTGTGTATATATATAAGTCTCTGGGCCTGGACTGTGGTGTTTGTGTATATATATAAGTCTCAGGTTCTGGACTGTGGTGTGTGTGTGTGTATATATATAAGTCTCTGGGCCTGGACTGTGGTGTTTGTGTATATATATAAGTCTCAGGTTCTGGACTGTGGTGTGTGTGTGTGTATATATATAAGTCTCAGGGCCTGGAATGTGGTGTGTGTGTGTATATATATAAGTCTCAGGGCATGGACTGTGGTGTGTGAGTGTATATATATAAGTCTCTGGGCCTGGACTGTGGTGTGTGTGTATATATATAAGTCTCTGGGCCTGGACTGTGGTGTTTGTGTATATATATAAGTCTCAGGTTCTGGACTGTGGTGTGTGTGTGTACATATAAGTCTCAGGGCATGGACTGTGGTGTGTGTGTGTATATATATATAAGTCTCAGGGCATGGACTGTGGTGTGTGTGTGTATATATAAGTCTCAGGGCATGGACTGTGGTGTGTGTGTGTATATATATAAGTCTCAGTGCCTGGACTGTGGTGTGTGTGTGTGTATATATATAAGTCTCAGGGCATGGACTGTGGTGTGTGTGTGTATATATAAGTCTCAGGGCCTGGACTGTGGTGTGTGTGTATATATATAAGTCTCAGGGCATGGACTGTGGTGTGTGTGTGTATATATAAGTCTCAGGGCATGGACTGTGGTGTGTGTGTGTATATATATAAGTCTCAGTGCCTGGACTGTGGTGTGTGTGTGTGTATATATAAGTCTCAGGGCATGGACTGTGGTGTGTGTGTGTATATATAAGTCTCAGGGCCTGGACTGTGGTGTGTGTGTGTATATATAAGTCTCAGGGCATGGACTGTGGTGTGTGTGTGTATATATATAAGTCTCAGTGCCTGGACTGTGGTGTGTGTGTGTGTATATATATAAGTCTCAGGGCATGGACTGTGGTGTGTGTGTGTATATATAAGTCTCAGGGCCTGGACTGTGGTGTTTGTGTATATATATAAGTCTCAGGTTCTGGACTGTGGTGTGTGTGTGTATATATATAAGTCTCAGGGCATGGACTGTGGTGTGTGTGTGTATATATATATATAAGTCTCAGGGCATGGACTGTGGTGTGTGTGTGTATATATAAGTCTCAGGGCATGGACTGTGGTGTGTGTGTGTATATATATAAGTCTCAGTGCCTGGACTGTGGTGTGTGTGTGTGTATATATATAAGTCTCAGGGCATGGACTGTGGTGTGTGTGTGTATATATAAGTCTCAGGGCCTGGACTGTGGTGTGTGTGTATATATATATATAAGTCTCAGGGCATGGACTGTGGTGTGTGTGTGTATATATAAGTCTCAGGGCATGGACTGTGGTGTGTGTGTGTATATATATAAGTCTCAGTGCCTGGACTGTGGTGTGTGTGTGTGTATATATATAAGTCTCAGGGCATGGACTGTGGTGTGTGTGTATGTATATATAAGTCTCAGGGCCTGGACTGTGGTGTGTGTGTATATATATAAGTCTCAGGGCCTGGACTGTGGTGTGTGTGTGTATATATATAAGTCTCAGGGCATGGACTGTGGTGTGTGTGTATATATATATAAGTCTCAGGGCCTGGACTGTGGTGTGTGTGTGTGTATATATATAAGTCTCAGGGCATGGACTGTGGTGTGTGTGTATATATATAAGTCTCAGGTTCTGGACTGTGGTGTGTGTGTGTATATATATAAGTCTCAGGGCCTGGACTGTGGTGAGTGTGTGTATATATCTAAGTCTCAGGGCATGGACTGTGGTGTGTGTGTATATATATAAGTATCAGGGCATGGACTGTGGTGTGTGTGTGTATATATATAAGTCTCAGGGCATGGACTGTGGTGTGTGTGTGTATATATATAAGTCTCAGGGCATGGACTGTGGTGTGTGTGTGTATATATATAAGTCTCAGGGCCTGGACTGTGGTGTTTGTGTATATATATATAAGTCTCAGGGCATGGACTGTGGTGTGTGTGTGTATGTATATAAGTCTCAGGGCATGGACTGTGGTGTGTGTGTGTATATATATAAGTCTCAGGGCATGGACTGTGGTGTGTGTGTGTGTATATATAAGTCTCAGGGCCTGGACTGTGGTGTTTGTGTATATATATAAGTCTCAGGGCCTGGACTGTGGTGTGTGTGTGTATATATATAAGTCTCAGGGCCTGGACTGTGGTGAGTGTGTGTATATATATAAGTCTCAGGGCCTGGACTGTGGTGTGTGTGTGTATATATATAAGTCTCAGGGCCTGGACTGTGGTGTGTGTGTGTATATATATAAGTCTCAGGGCATGGACTGTGGTGTGTGTGTGTATATATATAAGTCTCAGGGCATGGACTGTGGTGTGTGTGTGTATATATATAAGTCTCAGGGCATGGACTGTGGTGTGTGTGTGTGTATATATATAAGTCTCTGGGTCTGGACTGTGGTGTGTGTGTATATATATATAAGTCTCAGGGTCTGGACTGTGGTGTGTGTGTGTGTATATATATAAGTCTCAGGGTCTGGACTGTGGTGTGTGTGTATATATATATAAGTCTCAGGGCATGGACTGTGGTGTTTGTGTGTATATATATAAGTCTCAGGGCATGGACTGTGGTGTGTGTGTGTATATATATAAGTCTCAGGGCCTGGACTGTGGTGTGTGTGTGTATATATATATGTCTCAGGGCATGGACTGTGGTGTGTGTGTGTATATATATAAGTCTCAGGGCATGGACTGTGGTGTGTGTGTGTATATATATAAGTCTCAGGGCCTGGACTGTGGTGTGTGTGTGTATATATATATGTCTCAGGGCTTGGACTGTGGTGAGTGTGTGTGTATATATATAAGTCTCAGGTTCTGGACTGTGGTGTGTGTGTGTATATATATAAGTCTCAGGGCATGGACTGTGGTGTGTGTGTGTGTATATATAAGTCTCAGGGCCTGGAGTGTGGTGTGTGTGTGTATATATATAAGTATCAGGTTCTGGACTGTGGTGTGTGTGTATATATATAAGTCTCAGGTTCTGGACTGTGGTGTGTGTGTGTATATATATAAGTCTCAGGTTCTGGACTGTGGTGTGTGTGTGTGTATATATATATAAGTCTCAGGGCATGGACTGTGGTGTGTGTGTGTATATATAAGTCTCAGGGCATGGACTGTGGTGTGTGTGTGTATATATATATAAGTCTCAGGTTCTGGACTGTGGTGTGTGTGTGTGTATATATCAGTCTCAGGTTCTGGACTGTGGTGTGTGTATATATATATAAGTCTCAGGTTCTGGACTGTGGAGAGTGTGTGTATATATATAAGTCTCAGGTTCTGGACTGTGGAGAGTGTGTGTATATATATAAGTCTCAGGTTCTGGACTGTGGTGTGTGTGTGTATATATATAAGTCTCAGGTTCTGGACTGTGGTGTGTGTATATATATATAAGTCTCAGGTTCTGGACTGTGGAGAGTGTGTGTATATATATAAGTCTCAGGTTCTGGACTGTGGTGTGTGTGTTTATATATATAAGTCTCAGGTTCTGGACTGTGGAGAGTGTGTGTATATATATAAGTCTCAGGTTCTGGACTGTGGTGTGTGTGTGTATATATATAAGTCTCAGGTTCTGGACTGTGGTGTGTGTATATATATATAAGTCTCAGGTTCTGGACTGTGGAGAGTGTGTGTATATATATAAGTCTCAGGTTCTGGACTGTGGTGTGTGTGTGTATATATATAAGTCTCAGGTTCTGGACTGTGGTGTGTGTATATATATATAAGTCTCAGGTTCTGGACTGTGGAGAGTGTGTGTATATATATAAGTCTCAGGTTCTGGACTGTGGTGAGTGTGTGTATATATATAAGTCTCTGGGCATGGACTGTGGTGTGTGTGTGTGTATATATATAAGTCTCAGGGCCTGGACTGTGGTGTGTGTATATATATATAAGTCTCAGGTTCTGGACTGTGGAGAGTGTGTGTATATATATAAGTCTCAGGTTCTGGACTGTGGAGAGTGTGTGTATATATATATAAGTCTCAGGTTCTGGACTGTGGTGTGTGTATATATATATATAAGTCTCAGGTTCTGGACTGTGGAGAGTGTGTGTATATATATATAAGTCTCAGGTTCTGGACTGTGGAGAGTGTGTGTATATATATAAGTCTCAGGTTCTGGACTGTGGTGTGTGTGTGTATATATATAAGTCTCAGGGCCTGGACTGTGGTGTGTGTGTGTATATATATAAGTCTCAGGGCCTGGACTGTGGTGTGTGTGTGTGTATATATATAAGTCTCAGGTTCTGGACTGTGGTGTGTGTATATATATATAAGTCTCAGGTTCTGGACTGTGGAGAGTGTGTGTATATATATAAGTCTCAGGTTCTGGACTGTGGTGAGTGTGTGTATATATATATGTCTCAGGGCCTGGACTGTGGTGTGTGTATATATATATAAGTCTCAGGTTCTGGACTGTGGTGTGTGTGTGTATATATAAGTCTCAGGTTCTGGACTGTGGAGAGTGTGTGTATATATATATAAGTCTCAGGTTCTGGACTGTGGTGTGTGTATATATATATAAGTCTCAGGTTCTGGACTGTGGAGAGTGTGTGTATATATATATAAGTCTCAGGTTCTGGACTGTGGTGTGTGTATATATATATAAGTCTCAGGTTCTGGACTGTGGTGTGTGTGTGTGTATATATATATAAGTCTCAGGGCCTGGACTGTGGTGTGTGTGTGTGTATATATATATAAGTCTCAGGTTCTGGACTGTGGTGTGTGTGTGTATATATATAAGTCTCAGGGCATGGACTGTGGTGTGTGTGTGTATATATATAAGTCTCAGGGCATGGACTGTGGTGTGTGTGTGTGTATATATAAGTCTCAGGGCCTGGACTGGGGTGAGTGTGTATATATATAAGTCTCAGGGCCTGGACTGGGGTGTGTGTGTATATATAAGTCTCAGGGCCTGGACTGTAGTCTGTGTGTATATATATAAGTCTCAGGGCCTGGACTGTGGTGTGTGTGTATATATATATAAGTCTCAGGGCCTGGACTGTGGTGTGTGTGTATGTATATATATAAGTCTCAGGGCCTGGACTGTGGTGTGTGTGTGTATATATATAAGTCTCAGGGCCTGGACTGTGGTGTGTGTGTATATATATAAGTCTCAGGGCCTGGACTGTGGTGTGTGTGTGTATATATATAAGTCTCAGGGCCTGGACTGGGGTGAGTGTGTGTGTATATATATAAGTCTCAGGGCCTGGACTGGGGTGAGTGTGTATATATATAAGTCTCAGGGCATGGACTGTGGTGTGTGTGTAAAAATATAAGTCTCTGGGCCTGGACTGTGGTGAGTGTGTATATATATATAAGTCTCAGAGCATGGACTGTGGTGTGTGTGTGTATATATATAAGTCTCAGGGCATGGACTGTGGTGTGTGTGTGTATATATATATAAGTCTCAGGGCCTGGACTGGGGTGAGTGTGTGTATATATATATAAGTCTCAGGGCCTGGACTGGGGTGAGTGTGTGTATATATATATAAGTCTCAGGGCATGGACTGTGGTGTGTGTGTGTATATATATATATAAGTCTCAGGGCCTGGACTGGGGTGAGTGTGTGTATATATATATATATATAAGTCTCAGGGCCTGGACTGTGGTGTGTGTGTGTATATATATAAGTCTCAGTGCCTGGACTGTGGAGTGTGTGTGTATATATATAAGTCTCAGGGCCTGGACTGTGGTGTGTGTGTGTATATATATAAGTCTCAGGGCCTGGACTGGGGTGAGTGTGTGTATATATATATAAGTCTCAGGGCATGGACTGTGGTGAGTGTGTGTATATATATATAAGTCTCAGGGCCTGGACTGGGGTGAGTGTGTGTATATATATATAAGTCTCAGGGCCTGGACTGGGGTGAGTGTGTGTATATATATATAAGTCTCAGGGCCTGGACTGGGGTGAGTGTGTGTATATATATATATAAGTCTCAGGGCCTGGACTGGGGTGAGTGTGTGTGTATATATATATATAAGTCTCAGGGCCTGGACTGTGGTGTGTGTGTATATATATAAGTCTCTGGGCCTGGACTGTGGTGAGTGTGTGTGTATATATATAAGTCTCTGGGCCTGGACTGTGGTGAGTGTGTGTGTATATATATAAGTCTCAAGGCCTGGACTGTGGTGAGTGTGTGTATATATATAAGTCTCAGGGCCTGGACTGTGGTGTGTGTGTGTATATATATAAGTCTCAGGGCATGGACTGTGGTGTGTGT
Organism: Heterodontus francisci; assembly: GCF_036365525.1. Taxonomy (NCBI): domain Eukaryota; kingdom Metazoa; phylum Chordata; class Chondrichthyes; order Heterodontiformes; family Heterodontidae; genus Heterodontus; species Heterodontus francisci. Next base: position 889,634 of record NW_027141490.1, on the reverse strand, counting down.
GTGTATAAATATAAGTCTCAGGGCCTGGACTGTGGTGTGTGTGTGTATAAATATAAGTCTCAGGGCATGGACTGTGGTGTGTGTGTGTATATATATATAAGTCTCAGGGCCTGGACTGGGGTGAGTGTGTGTATATATATATAAGTCTCAGGGCCTGGACTGGGGTGAGTGTTTGTATATATATATAAGTCTCAGGGCCTGGACTGGGGTGAGTGTGTGTGTTTATATATATGAGTCTCAGGGCCTGGACTGTGGTGTGTGTGTATATATATAAGTCTCTGGGCCTGGACTGTGGTGAGTGTGTGTGTATATATATTAGTCTCTGGGCCTGGACTGTGGTGAGTGTGTGTGTATATATATAAGTCTCAGGGCCTGGACTGTGGTGAGTGTGTGTATATATATAAGTCTCAGGGCCTGGACTGTGGTGTGTGTGTGTATATATATAAGTCTCAGGTTCTGGACTGTGGTGTGTGTGTGTATATATATAAGTCTCAGGGTCTGGACTGTGGTGTGTGTGTATATATATAAGTCTCAGGGCCTGGACTGGGGTGAGTGTGTGTATATATATATATAAGTCTCAGGGCCTGGACTGTGGTGTGTGTATATATATAAGTATCAGGGCCTGGACTGTGGTGTGTGTGTGTATATATATAAGTCTCAGGGCCTGGACTGTGGTGTGTGTGTGTACATATATAAGTCTCAGGTTCTGGACTGTGGTGTGTGTGTGTATATATATAAGTCTCAGGGCCTGGACTGGGGTGAGTGTGTGTATATATATATAAGTCTCAGGGCCTGGACTGTGGTGTGTGTGTGTGTGTATATATATAAGTATCAGGGCCTGGACTGTGGTGAGTGTGTATATATATAAGTCTCAGGGCCTGGACTGGGGTGAGTGTGTGTACATGTATATAAGTCTCAGGGCCTGGACTGTGGTGTGTGTGTGTATATATATATAAGTCTCAGGGCCTGGACTGTGGTGTGTGTGTGTATATATATAAGTCTCAGGTTCTGGACTGTGGTGTGTGTGTGTATATATATAAGTCTCAGGGCCTGGACTGGGGTGAGTGTGTGTATATATATATAAGTCTCAGGGCCTGGACTGCGGTGTGTGTGTGTGTGTATATATATAAGTATCAGGGCCTGGACTGTGGTGTGTGTGTGTATATATATAAGTCTCAGGTTCTGGACTGTGGTGTGTGTGTATATATATATAAGTCTCAGGGCCTGGACTGGGGTGAGTGTGTGTATATATATATAAGTCTCAGGGCCTGGACTGTGGTGTGTGTGTGTGTATATATATATAAGTCTCAGGGCATGGACTGTGGTGTGTGTGTGTGTATATATATAAGTCTCAGGGCCTGGACTGGGGTGAGTGTGTGTGTATATATATAAGTCTCAGGGCATGGACTGTGGTGTGTGTGTCTATATATATATAAGTCTCAGGGCCTGGACTGTGGTGTGTGTGTGTGTATATATATATAAGTATCAGGGCCTGGACTGTGGTGTGTGTGTGTATATATATATGTCTCAGGTTCTGGACTGTGGTGTGTGTGTGTATATATATAAGTCTCAGGTTCTGGAATGTGGTGAGTGTGTGTATATATATAAGTCTCAGGGCCTGGACTGGGGTGAGTGTGTGTATATATATATAAGTCTCAGGGCATGGACTGTGGTGTGTGTGTGTATATATATATAAGTCTCAGGGCCTGGACTGTGGTGTGTGTGTGTGTGTGTATATAAGTCTCAGGGCCTGGACTGTGGTGTGTGTGTGTGAATATATATAAGTCTCAGGGCCTGGACTGTGGTGTGTGTGTATATATATATATATAAGTCTCAGGGCCTGGACTGTGGTGTGTGTGTGTGTATATATATAATTCTCAGGTTCTGGACTGTGGTGTGTGTGTGTATATATATAAGTCTCAGGTTCTGGACTGTGGTGTGTGTGTGTATATATATAAGTCTCTGGGCCTGGACTGTGGTGTGTGTGTGTAGATATATATAAGTCTCAGGGCCTGGACTGTGGTGTGTGTGTGTATATATATAAGTCTCAGGGCCTGGACTGGGGTGAGTGTGTGTATATATATATAAGTCTCAGGGCATGGACTGTGGTGTGTGTGTGTATATATATATATAAGTCTCAGGGCCTGGACTGTGGTGTGTGTGTGTGTGTATATATAAGTCTCAGGGCCTGGACTGTGGTGTGTGTGTGTGTATATGTATAAGTCTCAGGGCCTGGACTGTGGTGTGTGTGTGTATATATATATATATAAGTCTCAGGGCCTGGACTGTGGTGTCTGTGTGTGTATATATATAAGTCTCAGGGCCTGGACTGTGGTGTGTGTGTATATATAAATAAGTCTCAGGGCATGGACTGTGGTGTGTGTGTATATATATATAAGTATCAGGGCCTGGACTGTGGTGTGTGTGTGTATATATATATATATAAGTCTCAGGGCCTGGACTGTGGTGTGTGTGTATATATAAATAAGTCTCAGGGCATGGACTGTGGTGTGTGTGTATATATATATAAGTATCAGGGCCTGGACTGTGGTGTGTGTGTGTATATATATAAGTCTCAGGGCATGGACTGTGGTGTGTGTGTGTATACATATATAAGTCTCAGGGCCTGGACTGTGGTGTGTGTGTGTATATATATATAAGTCTCAGGGCCTGGACTGTGGTGTGTGTGTGTATATATATATAAGTATCAGGGCCTGGACTGTGGTGTGTGTGTGTATACAAATAAGTCTCAGGGCATGGACTGTGGTGTGTGTGTATATATATATATAAGTCTCAGGGCATGGACTGTGGTGTGTGTGTGTATATATATATAAGTCTCAGGGCCTGGACTGTGGTGTGTGTGTGTATATATATATATAAGTCTCAGGGCCTGGACTGTGGTGTGTGTGTGTATATAAATAAGTCTCAGGGCCTGGACTGTGGTGTGTGTGTGTGTATATATATATAAGTCTCAGGGCATGGACTGTGGTGAGTGTGTGTATATATATATAAGTCTCAGGGCCTGGACTGTGGTGAGTGTGTGTGTATATATATATAAGTCTCAGTGCCTGGACTGTGGTGAGTGTGTGTGTATATATATAAGTCTCAGGGCCTGGACTGTGGTGTGTGTGTGTGTATATATATAAGTCTCAGGGCCTGGACTGTGGTGTGTGTGTGTATATATATATATAAGTCTCAGGGCCTGGACTGTGGTGTGTGTGTGTGTATATATATATCAGTCTCAGGGCCTGGACTGTGGTGTGTGTGTGTGTATATATATATAAGTCTCAGGGCCTGGACTGTGGTGAGTGTGTGTGTATATATATAAGTCTCAGGGCCTGGACTGTGGTGTGTGTGTGTGTATATATATAAGTCTCAGGGCCTGGACTGTGGTGTGTGTGTGTGTGTATATATATATAAGTCTCAGGGCCTGGACTGTGGTGTGTGTGTGTATATTTATATAAGTATCAGGGCCTGGACTGTGGTGTGTGTGTGTGTGTATATATATAAGTCTCAGGGCCTGGACTGTGGTGAGTGTGTGTGTATATATATAAGTCTCAGGGCCTGGACTGTGGTGTGTGTGTGTATATATATATATAAGTCTCAGGGCCTGGACTGTGGTGTGTGTGTGTGTATATATATATAAGTCTCAGGGCCTGGACTGTGGTGAGTGTGTGTGTATATATATAAGTCTCAGGGCCTGGACTGTGGTGTGTGTGTGTGTATATATACATAAGTCTCAGGACATGGACTGTGGTGTGTGTGTGTATATAAATAAGTCTCAGGGCATGGACTGTGGTGTGTGTGTATATATATATAAGTATCAGGGCCTGGACTGTGGTGTGTGTGTGTGTGTATATATATAAGTCTCAGGGCCTGGACTGTGGTGAGTGTGTGTGTATATATATAAGTCTCAGGGCCTGGACTGTGGTGTGTGTGTGTATATATATAAGTCTCAGGGCCTGGACTGTGGTGTGTGTGTGTGTATATATAAGTCTCAGGGCCTGGACTGTGGTGTGTGTGTATATATATAAGTCTCAGGGCCTGGACTGTGGTGTGTGTGTGTATATATATAAGTCTCAGGGCCTGGACTGTGGTGTGTGTGTATATATATATATAAGTCTCAGGGCATGGACTGTGGTGTGTGTGTGTATATATATAAGTCTCAGGGTCTGGACTGTGGTGTGTGTGTGTATATATATATAAGTATCAGGGCCTGGACTGTGGTGTGTGTATATATATGTATAAGTCTCAGTGCCTGGACTGTGGTGTGTGTGTGTATATATATATAAGTCTCAGGGCCTGGTCTGTGGTGTGTGTGTATATATATATAAGTCTCAGGGCATGGACTGTGGTGTGTGTGTATATATATATAAGTCTCAGGGCATGGACTGTGGTGTGTGTGTGTATATATATAAGTCTCAGGGCCTGGTCTGTGGTGTGTGTGTGTATATATATAAGTCTCAGGGCATGGACTGTGGTGTGTTTGTATATATATATAAGTCTCAGGGCATGGACTGTGGTGTGTGTGTGTATATATATAAGTCTCAGGGCCTGGTCTGTGGTGTGTGTGTGTGTATATATATAAGTCTCAGGGCATGGACTGTGGTGTGTGTGTATATATATATATATAAGTCTCAGGGCCTGGACTGTGGTGTGTGTGTGTATATATATAAGTCTCAGGGCCTGGTCTGTGGTGTGTGTGTGTATATATATAAGTCTCAGGGTCTGGACTGTGTTGTGTGTGTGTGTATATATATAAGTCTCAGGTTCTGGACTGTGGTGAGTGTGTGTATATATATAAGTCTCAGGGCCTGGACTGTGGTGTGTGTGTGTATATATATAAGTCTCAGGGCCTGGACTGTGGTGTGTGTGTATATATATATAAGTCTCAGGGCATGGACTGTGGTGTGTGTGTGTATATATATAAGTCTCAGGGCATGGACTGTGGTGTGTGTGTGTATATATATAAGTCTCAGGGTCTGGACTGTGGTGTGTGTGTGTATATATATAAGTCTCAGGGCCTGGACTGTGGTGTGTGTGTGTATATATGTAAGTCTCAGGGCCTGGACTGTGGTGTGTGTGTATATATATATAAGTCTCAGGGCATGGACTGTGGTGTGTGTGTGTGTATATATATAAGTCTCAGGGCCTGGACTGTGGTGTGTGTGTGTATATATATAAGTCTCAGGGTCTGGACTGTGGTGTGTGTGTGTATATATATAAGTCTCAGGGCCTGGTCTGTGGTGTGTGTGTATCTATATATAAGTCTCAGGGCATGGACTGTGGTGTGTGTGTGTATATATATAAGTCTCAGGGCCTGGTCTGTGGTGTGTGTGTGTATATATATATATAAGTCTCAGGGTCTGGACTGTGGTGTGTGTGTGTATATATATATGTCTCAGGGCCTGGTCTGTGGTGTGTGTGTATATATATATAAGTCTCAGGGCATGGACTGTGGTGTGTGTGTGTATATATATTAGTCTCAGGGCCTGGTCTGTGGTGTGTGTGTGTATATATATAAGTCTCAGGGCATGGACTGTGGTGTGTGTGTATATATATATAAGTCTCAGGGCCTGGACTGTGGTGTGTGTGTGTGTATATATATAAGTCTCAGGGCCTGGACTGTGGTGTGTGTGTGTGTGTATATATATATAAGTCTCAGGGCCTGGACTGTGGTGTGTGTGTGTATATTTATATAAGTATCAGGGCCTGGACTGTGGTGTGTGTGTGTGTGTATATATATAAGTCTCAGGGCCTGGACTGTGGTGAGTGTGTGTGTATATATATAAGTCTCAGGGCCTGGACTGTGGTGTGTGTGTGTGTATATATATATAAGTCTCAGGGCCTGGACTGTGGTGTGTGTGTGTGTATATATATATAAGTCTCAGGGCCTGGACTGTGGTGAGTGTGTGTGTATATATATAAGTCTCAGGGCCTGGACTGTGGTGTGTGTGTGTGTATATATACATAAGTCTCAGGGCATGGACTGTGGTGTGTGTGTGTATATAAATAAGTCTCAGGGCATGGACTGTGGTGTGTGTGTATATATATATAAGTATCAGGGCCTGGACTGTGGTGTGTGTGTGTGTGTATATATATAAGTCTCAGGGCCTGGACTGTGGTGAGTGTGTGTGTATATATATAAGTCTCAGGGCCTGGACTGTGGTGTGTGTGTGTATATATATAAGTCTCAGGGCCTGGACTGTGGTGTGTGTGTGTGTATATATAAGTCTCAGGGCCTGGACTGTGGTGTGTGTGTATATATATAAGTCTCAGGGCCTGGACTGTGGTGTGTGTGTGTATATATATAAGTCTCAGGGCCTGGACTGTGGTGTGTGTGTATATATATATATAAGTCTCAGGGCATGGACTGTGGTGTGTGTGTGTATATATATAAGTCTCAGGGTCTGGACTGTGGTGTGTGTGTGTATATATATATAAGTATCAGGGCCTGGACTGTGGTGTGTGTATATATATGTATAAGTCTCAGTGCCTGGACTGTGGTGTGTGTGTGTATATATATATAAGTCTCAGGGCCTGGTCTGTGGTGTGTGTGTATATATATATAAGTCTCAGGGCATGGACTGTGGTGTGTGTGTATATATATATAAGTCTCAGGGCATGGACTGTGGTGTGTGTGTGTATATATATAAGTCTCAGGGCCTGGTCTGTGGTGTGTGTGTGTATATATATAAGTCTCAGGGCATGGACTGTGGTGTGTTTGTATATATATATAAGTCTCAGGGCATGGACTGTGGTGTGTGTGTGTATATATATAAGTCTCAGGGCCTGGTCTGTGGTGTGTGTGTGTGTATATATATAAGTCTCAGGGCATGGACTGTGGTGTGTGTGTATATATATATATATATAAGTCTCAGGGCCTGGACTGTGGTGTGTGTGTGTATATATATAAGTCTCAGGGCCTGGTCTGTGGTGTGTGTGTGTATATATATAAGTCTCAGGGTCTGGACTGTGTTGTGTGTGTGTGTATATATATAAGTCTCAGGTTCTGGACTGTGGTGAGTGTGTGTATATATATAAGTCTCAGGGCCTGGACTGTGGTGTGTGTGTGTATATATATAAGTCTCAGGGCCTGGACTGTGGTGTGTGTGTATATATATATAAGTCTCAGGGCATGGACTGTGGTGTGTGTGTGTATATATATAAGTCTCAGGGCATGGACTGTGGTGTGTGTGTGTATATATATAAGTCTCAGGGTCTGGACTGTGGTGTGTGTGTGTATATATATAAGTCTCAGGGCCTGGACTGTGGTGTGTGTGTGTATATATGTAAGTCTCAGGGCCTGGACTGTGGTGTGTGTGTATATATATATAAGTCTCAGGGCATGGACTGTGGTGTGTGTGTGTGTATATATATAAGTCTCAGGGCCTGGACTGTGGTGTGTGTGTGTATATATATAAGTCTCAGGGTCTGGACTGTGGTGTGTGTGTGTATATATATAAGTCTCAGGGCCTGGTCTGTGGTGTGTGTGTATCTATATATAAGTCTCAGGGCATGGACTGTGGTGTGTGTGTGTATATATATAAGTCTCAGGGCCTGGTCTGTGGTGTGTGTGTGTATATATATATAAGTCTCAGGGTCTGGACTGTGGTGTGTGTGTGTATATATATATGTCTCAGGGCCTGGTCTGTGGTGTGTGTGTATATATATATAAGTCTCAGGGCATGGACTGTGGTGTGTGTGTGTATATATATTAGTCTCAGGGCCTGGTCTGTGGTGTGTGTGTGTATATATATAAGTCTCAGGGCATGGACTGTGGTGTGTGTGTATATATATATAAGTCTCAGGGCATGGACTGTGGTGTGTGTGTATATATATATAAGTCTCAGGGCATGGACTGTGGTGTGTGTGTGTATATATATAAGTCTCAGGGCCTGGTCTGTGGTGTGTGTGTGTATATATATACAAGTCTCAGGGCATGGACTGTGGTGTGTGTGTGTATATATATAAGTCTCAGGGCCTGGTCTGTGGTGTGTGTGTGTATATATATATAAGTCTCAGGGCATGGACTGTGGTGTGTGTGTGTATATATATAAGTCTCAGGGCCTGGTCTGTGGGGTGTGTGTGTATATATATAAGTCTCAGGGTCTGGACTGTGGTGTGTGTGTATATATATAAGTCTCAGGGCCTGGACTGTGGTGAGTGTGTGTATATATATAAGACTCAGGGCCTGGTCTGTGGTGTGTGTGTGTATATATATAAGTCTCAGGGCCTGGACTGTGGTGTGTATATATATATATATAAGTCTCAGGTTCTGGACTGTGGTGAGTGTGTGTATATATATAAGTCTCAGGTTCTGGACTGTGGTGAGTGTGTGTATATATATAAGTCTCAGGGCCTGGTCTGTGGTGTGTGTGTGTATATATATAAGTCTCAGGGCATGGAATGTGGTGTGTGTGTATATATATATAAGTCTCAGGGCATGGACTGTGGTGTGTGTGTGTATATATATAAGTCTCAGGGCCTGGTCTGTGGTGTGTGTGTGTATATATAAAAGTCTCAGGGTCTGGACTGTGGTGTGTGTGTGTGTATATATATAAGTCTCAGGTTCTGGACTGTGGTGAGTGTGTGTATATATATAAGTCTCAGGGCCTGGACTGTGGTGTGTGTGTGTATTTATATAAGTCTCAGGGTCTGGACTGTGGTGTGTGTGTGTGTATATATATAAGTCTCAGGTTCTGGACTGTGGTGTGTGTGTGTATATATATAAGTCTCAGTGCCTGGACTGTGGTGTGTGTGTGTATATATATAAGTCTCAGGGCCTGGACTGTGGTGTGTGTGTGTGTATATATATAAGTCTCAGGGCCTGGACTGTGGTATGTGTGTGTATATATATATAAGTCTCAGGGCATGGACTGTGGTGTGTGTGTGTATATATATTAGTCTCAGTGCCTGGACTGTGGTGTGTGTGTATATATATATAAGTCTCAGGGCATGGACTGTGGTGTGTGTGTGTATATATATAAGTCTCAGGGCCTGGACTGTGGTGTGTGTGTGTATATATATAAGTCTCAGGGCATGGACTGTGGTGTGTGTGTGTATATATATAAGTCTCAGTGCCTGGACTGTGGTGTGTGTGTGTATATATATAAGTCTCAGGGCCTGGACTGTGGTGTGTGTGTGTATATATATAAGTCTCAGTGCCTGGACTGTGGTGTGTGTGTGTATATATATAAGTCTCAGGGCCTGGACTGTGGTGTGTGTGTATATATATATAAGTCTCAGGGCATGGACTGTGGTGTGTGTGTGTATATATATAAGTCTCAGTGCCTGGACTGTGGTGTGTGTGTGTATATATATAAGTCTCAGGGCCAGGACTGTGGTGTGTGTGTGTATATATATAAGTCTCAGTTCCTGGACTGTGGTGTGTGTGTGTATATATATAAGTCTCAGGGCCTGGACTGTGGTGTGTGTGTGTGTATATATATAAGTCTCAGGGCCTGGTCTGTGGTGTGTGTGTGTATATATATAAGTCTCAGGGCATGGACTGTGGTGTGTGTGTGTATATATATAAGTCTCAGGGCCTGGACTGGGGTGAGTGTGTGTGTATATATATAAGTCTCAGGGCCTGGACTGTGGTGTGTGTGTGTCTATATATATAAGTCTCAGGGCCTGGACTGTGGTGTGTGTGTATATATATATAAGTCTCAGGGCATGGACTGTGGGGTGTGTATGTATATATATAAGTCTCAGGGCCTGGACTGTGGTGTGTGTGTGTGTATATATATAAGTCTCAGGACCTGGACTGTGGTGTGTGTGTGTATATAATTCTCAGGACCTGGACTGTGGTGTGTGTGTGTATATATATAAGTCTCAGGGCCTGGACTGTGGTGTGTGTATATATATATATAAGTCTCAGGTTCTGGACTGTGGTGAGTGTGTGTATATATATAAGTCTCAGGTTCTGGACTGTGGTGAGTGTGTGTATATATATAAGTCTCAGGGCCTGGTCTGTGGTGTGTGTGTGTATATATATAAGTCTCAGGGCATGGACTGTGGTGTGTGTGTATATATATATATAATTCTCAGGGCATGGACTGTGGTATGTGTGTGTATATATATAAGTCTCAGGGCCTGGTCTGTGGTGTGTGTGTGTGTATATATATAAGTCTCAGGGTCTGGACTGTGGTGTGTGTGTGTGTATATATATAAGTCTCAGGTTCTGGACTGTGGTGAGTGTGTGTGTATATATAAGTCTCAGGGCCTGGACTGTGGTGTGTGTGTGTATTTATATAAGTCTCAGGGTCTGGACTGTGGTGTGTGTGTGTATATATATAAGTCTCAGGTTCTGGACTGTGGTGAGTGTGTGTATATATATAAGTCTCAGGGTCTGGACTGTGGTGTGTGTGTGTGTATATATATAAGTCTCAGGTTCTGGACTGTGGTGAGTGTGTGTATATATATAAGTCTCAGTGTCTGGACTGTGGTGTGTGTGTGTATATATATATAAGTCTCAGGGCCTGGACTGTGGTGTGTGTGTATATATATATAAGTCTCAGGGCATGGACTGTGGTGTGTGTGTGTATATATATAAGTCTCAGTGCCTGGACTGTGGTGTGTGTGTGTATATATATAAGTCTCAGGGCCTGGACTGTGGTGTGTGTGTGTATATATATAAGTCTCAGGGCATGGACTGTGGTGTGTGTATATATATATAAGTCTCAGGGCCTGGACTGTGGTGTGTGTGTGTATATATATATAAGTCTCTGGGCCTGGACTGTGGTGTGTGAATATATATATATATGTCTCAGGGCCTGGACTGTGGTGTGTGTGTGTGTGTATATATATAAGTCTCTGGGCCTGGACTGTGGTGTGTGTGTGTATATATATAAGTCTCTGGGCCTTGACTGTGGTGTCTGTGTGTATATATATAAGTCTCAGGGCCTTGACTGTGGTGTCTGTGTGTATATATATAAGTCTCTGTGCCTGGACTGTGGTGTGTGTGTATATATATAAGTCTCAGGGCCTGGACTGTGGTGTGTGTGTGTGTGTATATATATAAGTCTCTGTGCCTGGACTGTGGTGTGTGTGTGTATATATATAAGTCTCAGGGCCTTGACTGTGGTGTCTGTGTGTATATATATAAGTCTCTGTGCCTGGACTGTGGTGTGTGTGTATATATATAAGTCTCAGGGCATGGACTGTGGTGTGTGTGTGTATATAAATAAGTCTCAGGGTCTGGACTGTGGTGTGTGTGTATATATATAAGTCTCTGGGCCTGGACTGTGGTGTGTGTGTGTGTATATATATAAGTCTCAGGGCATGGACTGTGGTGTGTGTGTGTATATATATAAGTCTCAGGGCATGGACTGTAGTTTGTGTGTGTATATAAATAAGTCTCAGGGCCTGGACTGTGGTGTGTGTGTGTATATAAATAAGTCTCAGGGCCTGGACTGTGGTGTGTGTGTGTATATATATAAGTCTCAGGGCCTGGACTGTGGTATGTGTGTGTATATATATATATAAGTCTCAGGGCCTGGACTGTGGTGTGTGTGTGTATATATAAGTCTCAGGGCCTGGACTGTGGTGTGTGTGTGTATATAAATAAGTCTCAGGGCCTGGACTGTGGTGTGTGTGTGTGTATATATATAAGTCTCAGGGCATGGACTGTGGTGTGTGTGTATATATATATAAGTCTCAGGGCCTGGACTGTGGTGTGTGTGTGTGTATATAAATAAGTCTCAGGGCCTGGACTGTGGTGTGTGTGTGTGTATATATATAAGTCTCAGGGCATGGACTGTGGTGTGTGTGTGTATATATATAAGTCTCAGGGCCTGGACTGTGGTGTGTGTGTGTGTATATATATAAGTCTCAGGGCATGGACTGTGGTGTGTGTGTGTATATAAATAAGTCTCAGGGCCTGGACTGTGGTGTGTGTGTGTGTATATATATAAGTCTCAGGGCATGGACTGTGGTGTGTGTGTGTGTATATATATAAGTCTCAGGGCCTGGAGTGTGGTGTGTGTGTGTGTGTATAAATAAGTCTCAGGGCCTGGACTGTGGTGTTTGTGTGTATATATATAAGTCTCAGGGCATGGACTGTGGTGTGTGTGTGTGTATATATAAGTCTCAGGGCCTAGACTGTGGTGTGTGTGTGTGTATATATATAA